>NC_043714.1:8526590-8622448 GCF_006229205.1 Suricata suricatta | reverse complement strand
TGTGCTCCTATGCATCAGCACTTCTGTATCCCTTGGGTAAATCCCTAGCAGTGCTATTGCTGGGTCATAGGGGAGTTCTATGGATAGTTTTTTGAGGAACCTCCACACCGTTTTCCAGAGCGGCTGCACCAGTTTACATTCCCACCAACAGTGTAGGAGGTGCCCGTCTCTCCACACCCTCACCAGCATCCATAGTCTCTTGATTTGTTCATTTTAGCCACTCTGACTGGCGTGAGGTGGTATCTCAGTGTGGTTTTGATTTGTGTTTCCCTAAAGATGAGTGATGTTGAGCATCGTTTCATGTGCCTGTAGGCCATCTGGATGTCCTTGAACAGACTATTTGTTTTGAAAAGTTAACTTAAACAAGGCCCAGGAGAACCAGAACTGTAGTTTTGCTTCTTCCACCAACCATCTATTGCATTTATTTCCAGAAAAAAAATAAGGATAAGCAGAAAACTTGGAGTATTAAACAAAAGGCCGGGGCGCCATGGTGGCTCAGTCAGGTAAGTGTCCAACTTTAGCTCAGGTCTCGATCTCAAGTTTCATGGGTTCAAGCCCTGCATTGGGCTCTGTGCTGACAGCTCAGAGCCTGGAGCCTGCTTCGGATTCTGTGCTCCCTCTCTCTTTTTGCCCCTCTTCAGATATGCTCTGTCTCTCTCTCAAAAATAAAAGAAATATTAAAATATATATAGTTTTTAATTCCTGGGCCACCACATAGAACATCATTATGAGAATATCAGACCCTTAGTCCATCCACTCTCCTCATGAGTCTGGGGAGAGGTACCTGAGAAAATAAAAGCCATGACATACTTTTGCTTTTTTCAGACTATGTTCCGTGATCAGGGGACTGACAGACAAAACCGTTAATAGATAGGAGGTTTATGGGCAGTGCTCTTGGGATAAATACACACGGAAGGGAAGGAAGTAGGATTAAGAAGAGAGAAGAGACCAGCTGTGATGCCATCACTGGGGCCAATCCTATGTGCATTCTGAAGTCAGATGACTCAGTGGAGCTCTAAAGGAAGTCAGAATGCCACACCTTTATGTCCCCTGGCCAACTGGGGGCCAGCTCCCTCAGAATGGGTGTGACCTGGGCAAGAAAGTGCTCAGTGACTAAGCTAATTCCTGACACGATGGCACTTAGGAGGACTCCCAGCAGATGGGGCAAGAGGCTTCTGTTCCTGAATGGGGCTCTGGGTGGGGCAACACAGAATCCTTCCGAATGCTGGAAAGAAGAGAGCTTTGTATTGAGAAGCACAGACTCATAAGAGATCGTTTTAAAAAGTTTCAATTCAATTTGAAATGATTTTAACCACTGTGCTCTGTCCATTATGCTGGCAACTCGGGTTATTCCAAAAATGACTCCCTTGTTCCTGTCCTTAGGTAACAAAAAGCTCATGGACGGTTGAGACAAAGTCAATGATTACACTGCAAGACAGATTATGCTAAGTGGCATCAAAGAGGTAAAGTGATCTCAGAAAATTCCAGAGAAGAAATGGTTATATAGAGAATGAGTGGTCAGGAAGGGCTTTGGGATGCAGGAAGCATCTAAGACAGACTTTAAAGGGTTAAATGCATTGAAGGTGCCAGGGAGGCTCATGCAAGTTACACGTCCAACTCTTGATTTTGGCTCAGCTCATGATCTCAGGGTTCACGAGATTGAGCCAGGAGTCAACACCTCGGAGCCCGCTTGGGATTTTCTCTCTTTCTCTCTCTCTCTCTCTCTCTCTCTCTCTCTCTCTCTCTCTCTCTCTCTCTCTCTCTCTCTCTCTCTCTCTCCTGCCTCACCTGCCTCACACTTTCTCTCTCAAAATAAATAAAGAAACAGTTTTTAGAAAGAGTTAAATGCATTGGAACACAAGAAAAAGACCTCAAGATAAGGGGATAAAGCTGCATTACCAATGGGCCCTTAGTAGCTGTTCATTGATGAGAACCTAAGAAATCTTTTAAAAGGTAGACAGCGCATGCTTCTATCACAGAGTCAATGCATAGCCATCGAGATGGAGGGCAGTTTTTCTGTTCCTAGAAGTCTATCCCTAGTAAAATACGAGGAGCATCTGCCCCCACACCACAAATCTCATAGGTCCCTCTCTTTGTCATCTTTTGTGAACGATATAGCATGATCCTAAGTGTTCAGATCAGCAGAAGCTCTGTGGAACTGAAACTCACTAGAATACGAGAAAATAGCATACAGTGTGTACGGAAACAAATCCCCTCATGACAGGCACCTGCATCCCTAGGCGGTAGAAGCACAAGAAGAAAAGGATCTCTTTTTCTGCCACAGATCTATGTGTCTCTCAACCGTAGGTGAGCCTCGGGCAACAGTCAGAGGGTGGATACTTCTGGTAATCTACCTGCAATGCCCACAGAAGGAAATTCACAGTCACCGAGCTCTCCCCTATCTGCACACTCCTGTGTCTGTGGTACCGGCAAACCTTCTGATCACACACGTCTGCAGGACAATTGCTCTTAGGGAGTAGACGTCACTGTGCAACACGCACAACCCTGCCTGGCACTCTATTAGCCACGTTTGCTGTGCTGTTTCCCAGTTATTTCTTTTGTACATCGTCATCTCCCTGACCACACTGCAAGTTCCTTCATGGCCCCAATCCCTCTTCAAACCGGCCACAGCACTACCACAGGGCCATGTCTTTGCAGGTTTGGAAGAAATACCTGATGGTTTAGACTGATGGGGCATGGACTGCAAATAGAACATGACCAGACATTGCCATAGATTGGCACATACAATGCCAAGGTTAAGTCACCAGGAAACAATTAAGATTAAGATTCATGTTGCTCTACGCTACACCCTTGGTGGTTACTACCATTATTTTTAGACATCACAGTCTCTCAGAGCTTAAGCCCACCCTGAAAATGATTTGGAAATTTGTCACCTGACACGTAAAAACATTTTTGTAGGGGTAAACATATGTTCTAAAGAGAACTTTCCTTAAGTTGTGTATATAGTTACAATTTAACTTTTCTTAGTCTCCCCACGAAATCTTCAATAAAATGTAGAGTATTTACTAGTTAACTGTGGAGTTATTCTGGTGGGGTGTGAGGTGGGGAGTGAGGAAGAGCTAAGTTCTTTAATGGAGGCATAGGAGCGAATGCCCTTTGGGGACTAGTCACGTTTGAGTTGTGTTTTCCAGAGTATAAAGGGGCTTCGGACCTAAGCCTGGTGCTGTACCTTGAAGCTGTCTCCATCCACAGCCTTTAGTTTGATTCCTTGTGGAACTCGGAGGGTTCATGGTGATCTACCTGGAGGACAGCTAAATTTCAATATAGGGATTCTATGTGCCAGCCTCACATTTGGTCTCTATTTTGTTTTTCTTTCTCTATTTTTATATTTGCAATTGCCTCATCAACTTATTGTTTCACTGCCTTAGAATTGTTTCTAATGGAGTTAAGACAGAAAAGAGAAGAAAAGAAGGAAGGAGAGAAAAAAATAAAAGATGACTCTCAACACAGTGAGCCAGGGGAAGGCTAGCTAGTTTTTCCATGGATTTGACCAGTGACTCTAGATTTTTACATCATGCTCTTTCCAAATAAACATACTTCGAAAAGCATCAAAGGTTTAAACTGTGAAGAAATAGCAGACATTTTCCATCACTGTAGCTGTTGCCATAGATTTTTATTGTAAGAAAATAAGAAAAAAATCCACTAAGTTTCAAAGCTCCTGTGTACATTGGAAAAAGCAGGAAGGAAGGAGAGAAGGCAGGAGGAGAGGAAAGAGGAGAGAGAGGAGAGAAGGAAAGATAGCAAGAACAGAGAAGGATGGCGTCAGTGAGCCCAGAATTTCCTGGATTTAATTTCTATGACATCCTCTTGCATATTAAAGATTTAATTGACTATTCATTAGGAGGGAGCATATTAGATTTAGAAATGTGTGTGTGTGTGTGTGTGTGTGTGTGTGTGTGTGTGTGTGTTTGCATGTGTCAAACAACGAAACCCTCTTCATTCCATCTTCTATCTAAAAGTGTGGAGACCCTTAACCTTCATGGAAATTTACTGCCTTAGAAGAATTTTAGAAGGAAGTCTATTGATTCCCACAAGTGTGTTGGGAACTTGACAAAGATTGACAACTATTGGCATCCATGAAGTCAAATTAGTCTTCAATAAATGAAAGCAGATTTAATTGCTATTTCTCTGTGGAGATCTTATATAGGAAAGGTTGAAACTGTGTTCCTCTGAAAACATTTTGCGTTTGTTTCTGATAGGTATCCCTGGGATATCACCAATCTGGAAGAATTCGTGGTCACAGTTGGGAGATCTTTAGCCACAATGATAAAGTGGAATCCCAGGGCACCTGGGTGGCTCAGTCAGTTAAGCGTCTGACTTCTGCTCAGGTCGTGATCTCAATAGTTCAGGAGTTCAAGCCTGTGTCAGGCTCTGTGCTGACAGCTCAGAGCCTGGTGCCTGCTTTGGATTCTGTGTCTCTTTCTCTCTATGCCTCTCTCCTGCTAGTGCTCTGTCTCTCTCCTTCAAGAATAAATCAACATTTTGCAGTGCCTGGGTAACTCAGTTGGATAAGCAGCCAATTTTGGCTCAGGTCATGATCTCAACATTTCAGGAGTTCAAGCCCTGCTTCAGGCTCCATGCTGACAGCTCAGAGCCTGGCACCTGCTTTGGATTCTGTGTTTCCCTCTCTCTCTGCCCCACCTCTGCTTGTGCTCTGTTTCTCTCTCTCCTTCAAAAATATTTTTAAAAAATAATAAAACAAAATAAAGTGGAATCCCAGTTAAAATGAAGACAAGCCCATAGATTCAAATTCTCTTCCAAGACTTCTTTATGTTTATCTTAACCCTGGGCAAAGACTGTAAACAGTTCTTTTCTTCTCCCTGGACCTCAGGCGAGATCTCAATCCTATTCTGCTCTTTCACAGACCATGTATCTTTTACTAGGAGCAGGTAGAGAGTCAATTCTAACACCCACCTCTTTGGGGCCAAGGTCTGGCACTTAGTCCTTGTGTGACCAATAAACCGAATCCCCTTTCCAGTCACTAGGTCTGGAAAATCTCAAGGAATCAGTTCCTTTTGTTGTTGCTGCTGTTGTTGTTTTTACTCTCTTTTTCTGCCTTATGAGGATTCTCTTCCCTTTTCTTGGGGATGAGCTAGGATTTTAAAGGCTATTTTATCCAGCAGCATGTCTAAGTGCTGAAGGAACAGATGAAGTGTTAATAATCAAGCCCACCAGATTTCTGGAGATATTCTAGAGAATTGTTAACTATTTTTTTTCTGAATCAAAGGATCAGTCAGAAGTAAGTGTGGAGTGGGCACTGTCTGCATTTATACGATTATTGTGCAGGGGCATTTCTTCTGATTCAGGAATGAAGCATTCCAGAGACAGCGGCTCTCTTACCTCCTAAAGAAAATCTATTTCTATCCATAGCTATACATCTCTGCTGGACTACTGGAGGATAGTGGGCTTCTCCTCAATATTGCTAGATAATACTCTCATATAAACTTCAGTAGTCATCTTACCAAACCACTATGAACTCAATGGACTCTATCTTTTGCATGTATTATCCGAATGCATTAACATTAAAATTTTTTTTAAATATTTATTTAATTTTGAAGAAGAGAGAGCTAGCACAAGGATAGGAGGGCCAGAGAAAGAGGGAGAGATGGATCTGAACAGGCTCCAGGCTCTGAGCTGAGAGCACAGAGCCTGATGAGGGGCTCGAACTCATGGCTGCGAGATCATGAGCCGAAATCAGACCCTTAACTGAGTGAGCCACCCAGGCCCCTCATTAATCTTTCTTTAACAAAAAAAGCTTCATTTTTAACCATCCATTATTATTTAGCTAAATTTATTTTTAATATCACAAAAATATGTAATGTTAGAAAATGTGATGAAATACGAGAGAAAGGTATTTTCATCCAGTGGTAAGTAGAATGAGGCTCTGAGATGTTTCTAGGATTCTGAATACCAAGCTGTTGATAGAAGGGTTAATCATTATGCCATTTGGGTTATTCAGCAACTTATTTTATTCTCTGTGGTTCCAACATTATCTTGACCTCAAATTTCAAGGTCAGATTTTTAGTCCAAAAAAGCAAATGACTATTTACTGTTTGTGGCAACTTTGAATGAAGCGACGGTTTTATCTATCTGTTGCTCTTTTGTTTGTTCCTTACTGACAAAACAATGGTGTCGTTCGACTTCACAGGAGCCTCCTGGGATGAAAATGGTCAGGTCAGCAACCAGCGTCAACAGCCATAGAATTTGTTGTTTCATCTACAAAATAAAAGGTAATTCGAGTTTTTCTGAACTGCACAGAACAAAGTGGAATTTCTTTAAATAGGAAATAAATGTGAAGTAAAGAATTTTGGTTTTTTGTTGTTGTTTGCTTTTATTTGACCAAGGGCAAGAGCCAAACTCAATAAAGAGCCCTTGCCTTTCACTTGAAAATTCAAATATTTGATATAGCACTTAAAATGCCATCAAGAGCAATTTTAGGACATTTCCAAGACCGACTTTCCAGATGGTTAGGAGAATTGTCCACTTGTGTCTTGGCGAGAAAGGTGGTAATTCCCCTCAACATTCTCAAACTGAGCCAGGAATAGGTCTAGGATTTATGAAATCCTTCACCGTTTATCTCTATTTTCTGATTTTTCTTTTAAATCAAAAAATGATGTTCTTCCTCCAACCTTCAAGCCTCATACTCTGCTTTTAGAGACAATTTAAGTTTGATATGCTCAGATACGCTTCCCACCCCAGTCCTCGTGGCATAAATGGGCACTTGGTAATAGATCATAAAATGATGTCATTAGAATATGTCATACTGATTTTTTTCAGCAAGTTTTATCGGGTTGTTGTACATGAATGAACTCATCTTCCGACTTATTTTTAATGAAGTGAGTGGATAGCTTAAACTCTTTGATGATCTCATAGACTCATTTAATATACGGAAATAAATCTGATTTACATTTGCTCAGTGTTTCATGACTAGAGGTATTGGCCAAAACATTTTCTGAGACAGTGTGCACATCTTAGCATGACCTCAAAACCAATGAAAACATTTGATCCTGCACTCCTGTTCATTAAGTGGCTATGTGCTATTCTGTATCTTAAATCCTTATAAAACCTCTCTAATAGTTATCTTTAGCTCTAATTTACAGGTGAAGAAACACAAATCAGAAGTTAAGTAATTAGCTTAAGATCACACAATGATAAAAAGTCAGAGTTATTCCAGGGTTGTTTGATTCTAAGGATCTTTGCCCTTTGTCATCCTGCTTGAATTTGGCCCTGGAGTGAACCAAGGCAATGATTAAATGACATTCACACTTGGGTAATAAATAGGAAATCTCAATAACATCCTTAAGAGGATGTCCAAACTAATATGATCTTGTTTAAAATCTGACTTTCCTTTTACATAGATACTGAGGAAGGAATACTGGAAGAGGCAGAAATTCTGGGCTTTGGTGTTACACTTCCAGAATCTCTCCTGTGTTTCTCAGAGTTGTATGCATGTGGCTTACCCCGACTCCCCCTCTTGCCGGCAAGAGGGTCAGTCCACTTTAGCACCTATTTAATGAGCAGGCACTTCCTAAATAAACTCTATCAGTGTTAGATCTGGAACCATAGAAACAAATAAGGCTCACTCCCTGACCTTGAGGACTGACCATTTAATCTTTTCTGTCCATTGTTCTTCACTCTGACCTGAGGAAGTTGGGAGACACATTGATTACACTGGTGTGTAATTCTGCTGTCATCTCAGAACCGTAGTCTGTATGTTCTAGGCCTGCCCTGTCATGAATGAGTTATTGGTTTGATTCACTGGATGTGAGGGTGATCTGGCCACAGTTCCTGGAGGAGAGGGTGCTAGGGTGAGTCCTTTTCTTGTGGCCATAAATGTCTTGCATCTTAACTTCACTGACCAAGACACTTGTCATCTGAGAGTGAGAACTGTCCTTTGCTGCCTAAGGCAGAGGGCTTTACTCTTTGTTCTTGGTCTCAAGGGTCTCAGTTGTCTATGTTGCTATACTTCCTCCACTTTTTCACTTTGATGGGTGTCCATTTTAATAAACTGCATATTTGTTACTGGCAGTGCCAATGTGAGGGCATTATTTTTAATGTCCATGTTTCAGGCTATAAAGAAATATAACACCTTTCCCGCTTTCCTTTCCTTATGTTTGACCGTCTCTACACTAAAAACAAGTAGAATTTCCATGTATTATCCCTTATTAGCATTTTAGTTTTGGAGATAACACTGCACAAGAAACAACAGCAACAACAAAAAAACACAAATCAGAGCGAGAAACTTAATCTTGTATTCCAAGAAAAGTGAAAATGAAAACTATTAAAACCAATTGAGGCTTAAAACTAAAAAATAATGACCTTTTCATAGAGAAACTCTGAGTTGACCCATTTAATAGATCTTTTTATGACCCACTCTCTGTGAGCAATGCTGGTATCCTGGACATCATCTGGACTTGACCTGTTATTTAACGCAATCTTCTCTTGTCCCTGCTGGACATCAGTCATCAGATTGGTGGGAACAGGATAAGAGGTTCGCTAACTTGTCCATCATCACACAGTTTGTAAATTAAACTGTAAGCTAGAATGTGACCCCAGGCTCTGATGTCACAGTACCCTCGAGGTGCCTCTCCCGACAGCCACAGGACTACATCTAGCTACTGCCCGAACCTTCTTGGAAACATTTGATCCCGTAAAAGGAATCATGAGCCTATATTCTAAGTCAGTGATCTTCAAAATGGTTTACTATGTGCTTTCTAAAGGAAACATGGAAAATAATACACCATTGAATATTTTTAGGGAACATTTAAAAGTTCATCATAAATTAGGTAATTATGAGGTGTAATTTCTTCACTATTATAAGTACTAATGACTTTAAATGAAATGTTCATAAACCACTTAAATGCATTTATTGAATATAATTACCATAGTAATTTGATACCAACCATCAACCATTTAAAACACAGTTGAAAAAGTTTTTCAACAGATGAAAATTTTACATTACTTTTTCTCTTTGAAGTTATATTAACATTCTCCATATTTCACAGGAACTGTATCCTCATGTAATATGTTTCTGTGCAAGATACTCTTCTATTGGTCACCATGTCCTACTTACACAGGGGCGCCTGGGTGGCTCAGGAGGTTAAGACTTCAGCTCAGGACATGATCTCACAGTTTGTGGGTTCACACCCCACATCGGGCTCTGTGCTGACAGCTCAGAGCCTGGAGCCTGTTTCAGATTCTGTGTCTTCCTCTCCCCCTGTCCCTCCCCTGCTTGCTTTCTTTGCCTCTCAAAGATAAATAATAAAAACATTAAAAATTATAATAATAAAAAATACACTTACATAAATTAATTTTCTCATTTTCTGTGACCACAGCCATGAAAAATTAGATTTATTCTATATTTACTTATTATTACCATTATTTTATTATTATTACAATTTTTTAAGTGGGCTTTGTGCCCAGGATGTAGCCCAATGCAGGGCTTGGACCCACCACCCTGAAATCAAGATCTGAGCTGAGATCAAGAGTTGGAGGCTTAAGCAACTAAGGCATGTAGGTGCCCCTGTTATTATTACTATTATTATTATTGTTGTTGTTATGAGTGGGCATGGTAATAGTAACAAATACTGATAGTAGCTGTTGCTTTTAAATATTAGTTCATATATTTCTGGAAGAAAATTATTTATTGGTATGGGAAGGCAGGCTTCAGCATCAATTCATTGATAATTATTCATTGATACCAAAATATCTTGGTCATGTATATAAATAATTCGAGAAATACATAGAATCTTATTTTAGGAATCTTACCCAATTTTTGAACTCCTTCTGGATTACAGTGTCCACAAAGCTCTCTGTGATCAACGACTATTTTAATTCCTCTATCAGTTGGTGAGGCAATTAAGTCCTAGTGACTCAGCTAGTTTAAACTTTTATTTACTGAAAACAAGTGTGTAAAAACTACTTCACCCAAAGAGGATTTGTCACCAGTCCTTAGCAGTTCACTTCCTCAGCCTCTGGGACCTATACCAAAAACATCTCTTTGACAGACAGGCACCTACTTAAACTTTTTCTTTTTTTTTCAGAAAGAGTTAGAAAATACACAAATCCTTCACATTTTTAAATATACAAAATATACTTATTTGCTTTGAGGACAGTTTCCATGAAAACTTCATGCTCCAAATTTATTCAGTAACCCCCCCACCCCCCATCCAACCAAAACCATCTGATTGTAGACAAGTCAGAGGAATCATCCTTACTTACATTGTGTCTGAAAGTTTGGCTCATTTCAATTTGGATAAATGTGTTCAATGGATTCTTAACGACAACTAAAGCATTTCCACATCTGAAGTCTCAGTTAAACAGACGATCAGTGGAGAGAAAGGGAAGGGAACCACAGTGCCTTGCTCCTTGGTACTACCTCTCAGCACTGGCCCTCAGAACTTCCCCTTACCACTACCGCTACTGCTAGTACTACTGCCCTTCAGGACTGCTCTTCGGCATTGCTCCTCAGTACTTCTCAGTATTCCTCCTCAGTACTGACCCTCGGGACTACTTTTCAGCACTGCCTTCAGTACTGCTTCCTGACATTCTCTCTGCCTGGTCCTCATGGCCTCTCCCGGGGAGCAATGCGGTCTCTGGGAAACAGACGACATTAAATAACAGTTTATGACTCTCATCCCTCACTCAGTAACGTACAGTGACTGAACGGGGAGCATCCCAAGAAGGAGTAAAATAGCTCACTTTTAAAGTCAAGCTTTCCTTTTATCAGAAATATGTATGTTAGAAAAAGATATTAGAATTATGGCACTTAATTAGAGGTTAATGGTGTGTTTGGGGGCTATCCTATGTATCCCAGATGACTTAGCAGTCCAGGCACAATGAACGATTTTGAATCCAGATTTACAGTATATCTTTCTTCTATAAAGGAACCAGAGAGAACCACACAAGAGAAAGTGGAAAAAGGGATGGTTTCCTAACCTGCCAGCAGGCAGATGCATTTTAGGAAGAGTACCTATAAAAAGATACAGGTACAGAAATTCATTCTTTTATTTGCTTTTTGTTGTTTTTGTTTTAATTTTTTTATACTTATTTATTTTTGAGAGACAGTGTGAGACAGAGTGTGAGCAAGGGAGGGGCAGAGAGAGAGGGAGACAGAATCTGAAGGAGGCTCCAGGCTCTGAGCAAGCATTCATCACGGAGCCCGATGGGGGGGCTCACAAACTGTGAGATCATGACCCGAGCTGAAGTCAGTCACTTAACCGACTGAGCCACCCAGGCACCCCAAAACCTTGAAAAATATTTGTGTAACTCCAAAGATAAATGTACCTCAGTTTGAGGATTGTTGCCCTAGGGCATAAGGTGAATAAATGTCCAAGTGTAATTTATCAGAGGAGGCCATTAGTAGTATGTAAGAAGTTTTAAAGCCGATGGTAGGCATTGCAATTTCAGGAAATCTTGAAATGGGTCACATTAGGTTATGAAAAGTCTTCCATAACAGACCTGTATGTACCCATGTTCCACTTACAAGCCTCACAGGCTCTGAGGCTCTGAGAGGAGCCCTTCCTTAAATGTGCTTTAATTGCCTTTATTATTTTTTTTTCAATATTTTATTGTCAAATTGTTTTCCATACAACACCCAGTGCTCTTCCCCATAAGTGCCCTCCACCATCACCACCACCTCTTTTCCCCCCTCCCCCTTCCCCTTCAACTCTCAGTTCATTTTCAGCATTCAATAGGGTTTAATTGCCTTTAAACATTATGAATGAAATAACATATATTTGTTAAGATCAACCACAGATCTATGAAATTTTCCTTTTGAGGATGCTATAGTGAGGGAAACATGGTTACTGCTCTTTAAATGAATCAATCTATCCCCTTGTGCAAATTTATTTATCAAAGTTTTCCTTGACAATGCAGCTGGAGGTAATCTGGAAATCCTTGTCAGCATAAGGTGATGAGAAACAAACCAAAACAAAAAACAGTTGAGCTGTTAAACTGTCTTCAATTCTCTAACTTCTCTTGTCTAACATATGAGCATGGGATGAAAAATATGCCTTGTGGAGATTTATAAGAATAATGTCACATTTGCCTGGTATACTAGCCTTTTCTGTCTTCCACGTGATACAGAGGCTTTAAAAATTCATTTTTTCCAATGGATACATTTATACCAATGGATGCCAAACTGCTTACTTCACTAAATTAACATTAAAAATACTTGCTGAAAGTTATACATCAAAAAACAATTCTGCTCACTAGAGTGACATTGCATTAAAACTAAACACAAAAGCTTTGGATAGAATGTAAAAAAACCCTATGTATTTGAAGGGCAAGGTAGCTAGATTTTGATAGCTTGATTCGTTTGACAACTACTTACTGTGCACTTATTCTGAGACTTTTTTAAATCTGTGACACGTGTTTTAGAAATGAAGGACTTTGGGGAAAATAATCTGACACCAAAGACAAGATCCCTCGTAAAATCCCTGGGAGATAGACAATCTCCATTTAGATTCTTCCGGGGGTAGAATGTGCACTGCCTCACAGGGAAGTGTTTCCTTGTGGCATCTTGGAACGATTGGTAACCTGTAATTTCCCCCCACAATAAGGTGTCTCAAATTGCTACTCCATCCTCCATGGGATCCCGCTGATGAAAAATGTGGTAAGGTAACTAGCACTTGAAAAACAGGTAAGTCATATTTAAAAATAAAATAAAGGCATCTGCTTCCTCTGTGTCATCATCTATTTCTCAACCCATGCGATTTGGTTTTGGGTAAAAAATTCAGGTAAATTGTGAGAAGTCCACAGTGATATCCTGATAACCAGGTATTTGCTGTCATATATCTGGCAACTCTGTACAAATAACCTTTCCTGAAATGTAAACCTTTCTTTAGCCAGTCTCCTCCCCGTCTCTTCTTTCCTTTCTACAGCCATGCTTCTGAAACTTTTTTCTTGTCCATACAAATGACCTCAAAAACTTACTTGTTTAAGACAACAATGAGCATGGTAAGACTTTTCTTACCATGACCCTGGGCCAGGAGTTCAGGAGAGTTGGTTGGGAATATTTGGCTCAGACTCACTTCTAAGTTTGCTGCCAAACTGTCACACACTGCTGCCATCCAAAGGCTTGACCAGAGTCAGAAGATTGAATTCCAAGGTGGCTCAATCCACATTTCCGGCAAATTGGTGGTGGTTGTGTGTGGAGGTCTGTCCCTCACCTCCTGGTCTTCTCCAATGACTGCTTGAATGGCCTTGTGCCTTGGCAGCTGGCTTCCCTCAACAAGTGATCCAAGAGGATCATGTCTTGTAAAGTTCAAGACCCTTTCTAATAAGTCTCACCATGTTCTTATACCTTAATATCCATTCATGACCCCAAGTAATTTATAATTCCAAAGGTAAGATCATTTTAATTTGAAAGAATGGAAAAAATCTGTGTAATATTTATTAACATACCTAGCTTAGGATAACTAATGTAAAAATTCCATGCATACAGGGAAACTTTCTTAAACTTCTTTTAGCCAAATAAAACCCTCCTCTTTTGTCTTCTCCCCACCCTTCCCCTTGTTCTAGTCTTTCTGTTTTATGCAATTTGTTTTTACCAACTATTTTCAGATCTTACGACCAACCCAGTCAAGTTCAGATCATTGGGTTGAGCTTAACCCCTGCAACTTGTCAAAAATCATATGGAATACATTTTGCCTAAAATGATGGAAATATGCCCTTCAGGATGGACTTTATGGTTTAGCAGAACAGATACCTGCCTACATAGTATAATTTCAAGAAGGTCCAATCTAAATAAAAATTCTAAAGTCTTTGTAAAATGTACCTCTTACCGAGGTCCTGGCCCTAAAATTCCTATTCTTCTCTTTAGAGGGTAATCTTCTCTGTTCAGAGTGTTGTCTGAAAAGTAACAGAAGTTCTTCACCTCACCTCTAGTCGGTTCATTGGGTTAGCATCACAACTCAAGGTGTGACGTCTTTCCTCCATTTAAATGAATAAATGGCATGTTTTGAGTAAATGAGAGGACATTAAAAACCAAACAAACAACTTAGATCTTGAAATGATGCCAAGACCAAGGTAAAGCACTGAAAATGAGGTGCTAGCAGTCAGGAAATAGAAGAGCATCCTGGCAATAAGGATGGAAGGGGAACGAAGAGAGGACTGAGGAGTGGACAAGGTCCTGGGAGTTGTATGCTAGCTTTAAGTTCATGAGCAGATGACTTTCCACTGTATTGTAAACACTCCCAACCCTCCTACTCTGATACTACTGGGGGTGGTTTTGCACTGACCTCCCCACAAGACCAAGGTTAATGACTGGTCCTATTATGACTCTGGTGAATATAGAATGAGACAATGTCCACTGACTCTCACAGACTCAGAATCCATTTCTTGGGTTTTTTTTGTTTTTTTTTTTTAATCAAGTACTGGGCTGGCTGGCTAACTGACCACCACATCAGAGCCTTCATGACTACTGGCACCAGGCCACAAAGTACTCAGCATGAGCATAACAAGAAACCAAGATGTTGGGCCACACATAGAACTCTTTATAGTTTGCTTCCATGCTCTTTTTTATTTTTATTCGTTTTTTTTTTTTTTGTGGACTCTGATGATGGGAAATTCAGAATGTATTTGTTCCAGGCAGTTGCTTATCATTTTGTCTAGTATAATTTAGAAACAGAAAGAGTTACCATTTTTCAGGAAGAAAGAAATTAAATGTCAAAAGTTAGTTGTTTTCTCCATATGCAATAATGCTTTCTCTTTCCCATCTTTGTGCAAGAAATATAACCCACAATGATTTGAGAACAATATAATTCAAACCAGTTTCCAATCTCACAACTGACTTTAAGAAAATACCTTCAATTATTTTTGGAAAACATTTAGCCCTGAAAGGAGATGATGATAATCTCTTGTTCTTTTCAGCAGCTAGTAGCTTTTGAATGGCCTCCATCACCAGCAGATGTGGCAGGTTTAAATCAGCAACATAAGCCTGTCGAGTCCAATGTACTGTTGAATATAAAATCCAATGTAGAGAAGCACCATGTCAGTCACCAAAAAAAGTTTATTTCAGGCCATAAGCTCATAATAAATAAACTGACAGAAAGTCTATTCACTTCATATCAACAGGCGTTGGCACATATTTGGAGATGTTTTTTAAGCAGAACCAGGGTTCCATTTAGCAGAATTGTAAAGATTTTTAAGAACAGATCCTAAGGTTTAATTGTAGCATTACTTTAAAAATAAAAAATAAGGAGAAGACATTCTACAATGGCACAGCCAGATTTCCAAGTCACTGAAGTGATTGGAAAGTCATTTATTTTTTTAAGTAAAAAAAATTTAATGTTTATTTATTTTTGAGAGAGAGAGAGAGAGAGAGAGAGAGAGAGAGAGAGAGCGAGCGAGCACAGGGGAGGGGCAGAGAGAGAGGGAAAAAGAGAATCCAAAGCAAGATCCAGGCTCTGAGCTATCAACTCAGAGACTAACACAGGGCTCAAACTCATGAACTGTAAGATCATGACCAGAGCTGAAGTTGGCCACTTAACTAACTGAACCACCCAGGCACCCCTGGAGGGTCGTTTATGAAGGTGGTGTAATTTGAGTGAAAGTTTAAACGCTGGGAAGTGTTTTGATTTAGAAATGAGAAACAAGGGTATTCTGAGCAGGGGAGAATGACATGATCAAAGTGACAGAAATGGATAATGTGGTGTGTACAGAGAGAGCAAATCACTGCCTGTTAGAAGGCCAGGGGATGCCTGTCAGGAAGGAGGCTGATGTTGCAGGACCCCTGGGTGACTCAGTTGGTTAAATGTCCAACTCTTGGTTTCAGCTCAGGTCATGATCTCACGGTTCATGGTTCAACCCCAGATTGGGCTCTGTCCTGAGAGTATGGAGCCTGCTTGGGATTCTCACTCTCTGCCCCTCCCCTGCTCACACACTCTCTTTCAAAATAAAGACTTTGGGGAAAATACACTTTGGGGAAAAAAAAGAATGAGATTGATATTGGAAGTCTATTTGAGAAAGAACGTCAATGGTAGAATCAGGCTTTTGGATTAGGTTACTGTAAAGAATGATATACTTTTGAGTAGTAAAAGGCTGGGAATTTTACCTGGAATTCCAGTTGACTGTACTGAGGAAGGGCATGTACACAGGAAACCACTGCAGTGAGCTTGGGTTGAGACCAGGAGACATGGACCAGAGCAATGGCATGGGAAAGGAGAGTAAGCGCTTACCGTGAATAAATACAATCTTATTTTCTATTGCAAAGTTTGGTTTGTTAATTTAAATATAAAAAGGTAGCTCGTGGCAACTATACGGATATGTGCAAGGAGATGGAGGTGGTAGCTGGGGCCTGTGTTACCCATGAGTGCCAGACTCTTGGCTTCTCTTCTGCTGCTTAAAGATGTCAAGGTTTCTCCAGGCTATGACTCTCCTGCATTCTCTCTACATGCCATGCTCTACCATCGTGTCCTTGCATGGATGATTCCTTTTAATTGTTAGGTCTCAGCTCAAATGTCACCTTCCCAAGGAAGCACAGTTTCCTAATCCAAAGCATCACGAATTTCCTTTTCCCTGCAATTCACATCCCACTACTATCCCTCTAAGACTAACCTCCATGGTGATGCTCTCGCTTTGCGACACTAATTGGCTTACTTCGGTTTCCCCATAAAAAAATAAGATCTTAAAGAATTAAGGGTCTTGTTTGTCTGTCCAGGACTTCATTGCCAGTGCCTACATCAGAGACTGACACATGATATATGTTCGATAAATCTTGACTTAATACATGGATAAAAGGCTTTATAATCTATTTCTCTATTACTGTTTTCTTAGGTCTTTCTTATCATTGCATCCTTCTTTCCAGTATAGTGCTGAGGCCTAACTAACAAATAATAAGTGGAAGAATATACGTTAGAAATGGTTGCTCATTAACGTTCCCTCCGCCATACTGATAGGTAGAGAAATGGCCCAGTGGTTAAAGTCTTGTCTCAGATTCCACAAAGAAATTAAAGTTGCTACCCTCAAGAAACTTGTCAGAAGTTTTCTTACTTGCTAAATATCCAAGCAGTGAGTTGTGTAATCATGGATACATCACTGCTCCCCTATAAATCCTGGCTTCCTTAACTCTGAAAATACATTTTTGCCTGCATCTTCATTATTTATTTATTAAAAATTTTTTTTAATGTTTTTATATTTTTGAGACAGAGAGAGACAGAGTGCGAGGTGACAGGTGGAGATGGATGGAGAGAGAGGGAGATACAGAATCTGAAACAGCCTCCAGGCTCTGAGCTGTCAGCACAGAACCTGAAGCGGGTCTCGACTCACAAATTGCAAGATCATGACCCGAGCTAAAATCGGGTGCTTAACTGACTGAGCCACTCAGGCGCCCCATATTATTCCTTTTTTTTACTTGCATCTTATTTTTCATTCTGGCTTTAGAGTCTCCCATCCTAACCACAAGTCATGGGCAGTTTCTGAACACAGAGCCAGATGGGGCAGAGGTCCAAGTTCAGCAAGAGGCAAGAAGGCCACTGCACATTCTGGCTTAAAGGTCTTCTGTCTCCCTGCTGGGGATTTTTAGGAGGGTTTGTGCTTTGAATAAAAGCTGGTCATCTCTAGGATGAGATTGTAGCCTGTTTTGTTTGACCACCTTTTTTTTTTAATTGCTTACCATTCATCCGTATAGTAATGGGTCTTGTGGAAAATTTCCCACTTAAAATTGGAATAATATTGGTCCCTCCCAATGGGCTCTCAGTCTTCCAAGAAAAAAATAATGGAAGGGGAAAGGTTTCTTTCAGTGAGATTAAGGAATTGATTTCTGTGAGCTGGGTTCCTCCAACATTTCTCAAAAGTCAGTGATATTGTTTCAATTAGGAGAAAAAGTTCTTAGAAGTTTTCTAAGGGAATTTAGAAAAACTAGCTAGCTTACTTGAAAGGCCATGTCAAATGCTATTAAACATGACTTTTTGTCTCTTGTATTAATGTGTTTCTCAGTAAATGGAGAGGTCAATGGTAGAGATAAAACATCAGTAACCAAAACATGTCACAGAGATAGAAAAGTGTGGAAGGGATTACAGTAAGTTTCTAGAGCTTCTTCTGAAAGTATGATATATTCTTCTCTCATGCATTGTTTTTTAGAGAAAATTCTCTAATCTCTATATTATTTCAAATTCTAAGCTATTAGAGGTCAAGGCCAGTATCTTTAAGGAAATGGAGACGGGAAATGTGTATAGTGGTGTTTATTTTCAATTACTATAGTTTACTGTGAAAAAACATGAGCTTTTGATTTATTTTTACTTTGTGACGGCCTGGAGATTTTCATATATCCTCTTTTCATAGGATAAAAATTGTTTCTCAAGGTCATTACTTACGCAGTATATAAAGAGGATGTTTTCAGAAAGAATGGGAAGAAGTGTTGGAACATTCCTGTGGATATTGCTAAACTGAATTCCTAACCAAAAATTTATATCCTTTCTTAGCAGACTATGAAATTCTACAGAAGTAATAGAAAGCAATTTCAGAACACAACAGGAAATTTAAATAAATTAGTTTTTTATTTCATTTAGTGGGAGCTCTCTCTCCACTGGGGCGCAGATGGTGACTGACAGGCTGGGCTTATTAAGTTCTAGCCATCGTTTTTCAGTGGGATGTAAAGTCAGGGTTCAGAAGATATTTCCTCTGGCAAATCTAATTTCCAGACATTCTTAATTTTCTCTCAAATTAAGAAAAAAGAAAGTTTTTCTCCTGAAATGTTCTCTTTCTTTTAAATAGCTTCATTGAGGGCTGTGTACCAAGCCAGTACAAACTAAAGGAGGTTCGAGTGGTACTTCAGAGTGCTTGACAGAAATTGTATTTATTCTCTTTCCAGAAGCTGCTCTAAGGAGGTGAAACCCATACACAAAGAATTCTAATGTTGAGGCATAAAACGTATCAATGAATTAATGTTACTCTAAAAAACTTACACAAACCAGATAATGATGACAACAAAAGCAAAAAATAAATAAGTAGGACTGTCTCAAACAAAAAAAGCTTCTTCACAGTAAAGGGACCAATCAACACAATAAAAAGCCAACCTACTGAAGGTTCGCAATTCATATATCTGATAAGGGTTTGGTATCCAAAATCTATAAAGAACTCATACGACTCAACAACAACAACAAAACCCCAATTCAAAAATGGGCAGAGGATTTTGATAGACATTTATTCAAGGAAGACATTCTTATGGCCAATCGGCACATGACAAGAAGCTCAGCATCACCAATCATTAGGGAAATGTAAATTAAAATCACTGAGATACCACTTCATATCTGTTTAAATGGCTTAAAAAGACAAGAAAGAACAAGGTTTGGTTAGGATATGGAGAAAAGGGAATTATTGGTGGGATTACACTGTGGAAAACAGCATGAAGTTTCCTCCAAAAAATTGAAAACAAAACTACCAGAGGAGTCAACAATTCCACTTCCAGGTATTTATCTTAAGAAAACAAAACACCGGGTGCCTGGGTGGCTCTGTTGATTAAGCCTCCAGCTTCGGCTCAGGTCATAATCTCATTGTTCATGGGTTCAAGCCCCATGTCAGGCTCTGTTCTGAGCTCAGAGCCTGGACCCTACTTCGGATTCTGTGTCTCCCTGTCTCTCTGCTCCTCCCTTACTCATGCTCTGTCTCTGTGTATGAAAAATAAATAAACATTAAAAATATTTAAAAATAAAAAAACACCAATTCAAAAAGATATCTGCACCCCTCTATTTGCTGCAGAATGGAAACAATCTAAGTATCCATCAGTGAGTGAATGAAGAAGATGAATGTATAAAGATACAATGCATATGACTCAGCCATGACAAATGATAAAATCTTGCCATGAGTCACAACACAGATGGACCTAGAGCATAGTATGCTAAGTGTAATAAGTCACACAGAGAAAGACAAACACCATATGCTTTGCTTCTTTGCAGAATCTAAAAAATAAAACAAATGAATGGACAAAACAAAATACATAGATACACAGAACAGATTGGTAGTTGCCGGGGGTGGAGGGGAACTTGGGGGACTGGGTAAAAGGGGTAAAAGGGTTCAAGAGATACAAAATTCCAGTTATACAATAAATAAGTCTTAAGAATGTAGTGCTCAATATGGTGACTATTGTCAATGATACTGTATTATGTATTATGTATTTAAGAGTAAATCTTTAAAAGTTCTTACAGCAGGCAGAAAGGTTTTATAACTTTGTATGGTGACAGATGGTACTTAGACTTATTGTGGTGATTACCACTATGCTTTACACCTGAAACTAATAATGTTGCGTATCAAGTATACCTCAATAAAACAAACAGCAAAGACAAACAACTTGCCCAGATAATGGCAAATGCCAGCAAGTTCCAACAGAACAGGAATTAAATAATTCTGCCAACACATGGCACATTTCATCTTCTCTAGAAACCAGCCAGGGAAAGGCTCACTTTTAAGATTCCTGGTGCCTCTAATCCTGCACCATACCTGGAGAAGCAGCCTCACCTCAGTTTCCTTTGATGCAATTGCCTATAGCTCAAGGAAAGATAATATAATTTATGCATCCTCCATAATGATCCCTTGCTGAGAAAATAATTGCCCTCATTTAAAAGTATGTATCAATGAATAATGATGAGATTGCTTTCAATTAAATGAATGCTAATACGGTAATGTTCCAATATGCACACACAGATTTGCTAAGATAATGATGTTTCTTGACAATCAACATTTTCAAAGGCATAATATGTCTGCTCATGGTAACATCCAATGTAGACAGCTCAATGCTAAATGCCTTTTTGTCCAGATTGAAGGTTTTTATTTTTATTTTTTAATGTTTATTTTTGAGAAAGAGAGAGAGAGAGAGAGAGAGAGAGAGAGAGAGAAACAGAGCATGAGCAGGAGAAGGACAGAGAGAGGGAAACCCAGAATCTGAAGCAGGCTCCAGGCTCTGAGCTCACAAACCACGAGATCCTGACCTGAGCCAATGTTGGACGCTTAACCAACTGAGCCATCCACACGCCCCCAGATTGAGTTTTTAATCTAATAAAATGACAACTATTTTACATTTAAAAGTGTTTTTTTCTTATGTTTTTGACACATGTCCTTACATCTACCATTTTATATAAATGGCTTTTCACACTGCCCACCCACCTAAACTGAGGACTCAAATGCCCAGCAAGTATTCAACTGCTAACTTCCCTTACAGTTGACATTTTCACAGCTGAAATTATGCACATATGTTGTTGCATTCCAACGGTGTATCTCTTTAAGCTGGGCAGCTTTCAATACATTTTTAGAGGTTTGACCTCAGGGAACAGACAGGTAGAGACAAGAAAGAAAATATTTTTTTATGGAAAATACTTGGCAAACAACAAAAGAATAAAATCCTTGTGCCAGAGCCAAACCTCTGTAAGAAACTTGGGTCTCTTACACTTGATTCTGCACCTAGCTTGGAAAGGATTGTGAGGAACCGTCATCCATTTGGTAACAGGGCAGAATGGTTTCAGCCTAAGGGATTGCAGCACGGGCAATAAATATCGAGACAACTTGTGGAAGTCGTCTGCAGATACCGTGACTTTACAATAGGAGAATATAGGAGAATTGTACATAAGCCACAAAGGAAAATGCCATCAGCATCATTTAGGTACTTGGCAGAAATAAGAGATAGACTCTTATATCGTCTTCCCTCAGCCTCATTTATTTTTGTATGTGTGCATCTAC
Source organism: Suricata suricatta (assembly GCF_006229205.1). Taxonomy (NCBI): domain Eukaryota; kingdom Metazoa; phylum Chordata; class Mammalia; order Carnivora; family Herpestidae; genus Suricata; species Suricata suricatta. The sequence continues at coordinate 8,600,755 of NC_043714.1, read as the reverse complement.
TACATAGTCAGATGGAAGGATTGAGTGAAATGAGTTTAATAGGGTAAGGGGGCATGACCAAAATGTGGGGACAAGGGCTTGATGGCCAGGGAGATGCCACAGAACGTCACTGTGACAAATTCTGAATGTTGTTCCTAAGGCTGAGAATGGGTGTCACTCAGCTAACTGTCAAGACCGGTACCCTCGGTGTTTGACATGGGAAGGAGAATGGGAAAGTGGTTTTCTTGGGGGGCAGGGTGTCGCAGCAGTGGAAGGATAAGGAAAAAAACGAGATGAGAGGCTGCTTTTTGGAGCCGTGCTGACTCCAGCCTCAATGTGACGTTGACTATTTTTTTGCTCACAGTTACTAAGTAGGCTCCTTCTTTGCTTCAACATGTATAATTTCAAAAGGTAAAACATGTACGTGTCTTACTTTGCACGTGTGTTACTGTCCAGTGGGAAAGGGATAGGGCCTATAATCACCAAGTAGGATTTTCATAAAATTTTCAAAATGCAAAGTTGGAACAAAATACTATGTTCAAATCCAACATTGCTTGATTGTAGGCAAAACTAATCATTCTTATGGGAAATCTGTTTGTTTGTGATTTTGTGGATTTCTCCCAGAATGGGAAATTAGGTACCAACCAAGATTCCATGAGGGACAACCAGGAGGTTGTTTTGGAGGGGACTGTGATGGCAAGGGGGTGCCATATAGTGAGGTGATGGGGTGTGAGGTAGGGCAGCTTAGAGAAGGGTGAATCTTTGCCTGGGGTATGAATCTAGAGATAAGGATGTTAGTATTTTGTCATTGAAATGTAGCAGACCAGTGAGATGCAGATATCCGGAAAAAATGGGGGAAAATGTGACGATTTTAATACTTTAAGACCCCAAGGAAAAGCCATCATAGTGGATGATATCCCAGTCAAGAGGAAGTCAGAAGCTCAGCAGAGCTTGGAATAACCATAATCACCCTGGAGTGGATGGGATGGGAGAAACAATTGATTGCTTAAAAACAGGGGGAGCCTAGTTCTCTTATCTACTACTTGTCCAAAAGCTCCAAGAGATCTTAACTGTGTCTTATTTTGCTTTATGATCCTGTATCTTGTCTACTGGCCTGGATGTCAGTTTATCATCTTGCGCTGAATCTTTTCAGCTTCAGCATAGACTTGAGGCTGCGAGAATGAGGAGGTAGCTGGTGACAGATTTCAGAGATCATCACTATTGAGGAAGGCAGTCAGGGGACGTGGAATAAATTCAACAGAAGCTGACAAAGATCCCTAGAAGATAGATAAAACCCGACAGAAGGATGTCTCCAAAGAAAAGTTACTCAACGGAGCAAATGCTGTGAATTATCAACTAAGTTGTGAGTTGTAAAGAAACTATTAGTTTAGGTATTTAGTACACCAGTGAAAACAATATAGAATCATCCAGAGGGTCATGTTGAAGTGAGGAGAAAACTAGGGGAAACCCCGGAGGGAAAAGCTCAATTCAGCACAAGGACTTGCTCTGGTGAAGAAACCAAAGGAAGGGGAGAGAAAGGTTGGTGATTCCCAGTGATGATAAAGACGGAGTTCCTGGAAAAGACTTCTCTTTCACAAATAAACATGTGAGTTCATATAGGTTATAAAAAGATTAGCACCATATGCCATGTTGCAGAAATAAAGTTAGTGTACTAATCTATGTATCATACACTGAAATACTATTTTACAACTATTTCATAATAACAATTTTGTTCTGAATAAACAAACTGGGGTACTTGCAGACAACCAAACATTAGTCAGTGATAAAAAGAAATGAGCTCTCAAGCCATGAAAAGGCACAGAGGAAACTTAAAGGCCTTTGCTACGTAAGAAACTCCAATCTGAAAAGGTTCCCTGCTGGATGATTTCAACTACACGACATCTAAAGTAGGAAAAACTATAGCAATAGTAAAAAGATAAGTGGTTGTGAGGGGTTCATTGAGGGTTTGGGGCTGAGGTGGGGACTTTATGGGAAGTCTCTATACTTTCTGAGCAAGTTTACTGTAAACTTAAAATTGTTCCAAAATATAAAGTTTACTGTAAAATGTAAAGGGGCACCTGGGTGGCTCAGTTGGTTGGGCGTCCAACTTCAACTCAGGTCATGATCTCACCATTCATGGGTTCGAGCCCCGCATCAAGCTCTGGGCTGACAGCTCAGAGCCTAGAACCTGCTTCGGATTCTGTGTCTCCCTCTCTCTCTGCCCCTCCCCCACTCATGCTTTGTTTCTCTCTCTCTCTAAATAATAAATAAACATAAAAAATTAAAAAATGTAAAAAGTTGTATTACATATATCAAAAATAAGATAAAAAGTCAAAAAGCATTTAGAATCTGTCAAGGCAGCGTTTCTATTTTTTATGTATGTTAGTTTATTACTAAAGGGAAAATAAGTGACGTGTTTTCAAGTTTGCTATCTTACCACTATAAAATTTATGCTAATAAAAACATTATTCTGATAAAAATCTTCATTTGCTTCCTTGTTTGAGTTTGTCTTGTAAATCTGTATGTTCGTGATGGTCATTTTAATTATTTTCTTCTCAGGAGGATCAATGGGAGGAAATCAGACTCTTGCCTGCCTGTCAGGAAAGTTCTTAGTTCACATATTAAAGAGCTAACACCAGCTATTTCACCCTGGGCTTACAAGAAGGGAGATTTCGTTTTAATCATCCAAAGCAAATGAACTCTGACCAACAGATAAGCTTTGTAAGATGTTCATAGAACCCTTAAATTGAATGGTCACTTTCTGTGTGAATTCACACATGACCGCTTGAACTAGTCTGTCCACTAACTGCAAGTCACAATCAAAGCATCTGTCAACCAATAAACAAAGGCGTTCTTGATGGATGTGTGAATGGCCAACTTTGTCTCTGGTAATGGGAGAGCCAAAATCAGCACAGCCCTCCCCTAGACAAAAGATGGTTTTGTCTTCTGTCACTCCTTCACTTCAGCCATCGTGATGCAGCAGCAACCAGTCCAAGCAAATGACACAATATACGTACCATATCCCAGTGGAGAGATCATTGTCCTAAAATTCAGGTCCTCTATCAGGGCTGTAGTTTATGAATGGTGAGAAAGGGAAAGTAGCATGTCATGGCCAATTCAACGTAACAGTAAAAAGAATTGCAGCGTACTGCCCAACATCACAGTTGCCGCCCAGAAATAATATGGTGGGAGAAATGGTAATAATATGGGCAGAGATAATATGAGATCCAGCTGGGTTCTCCTGGCACTACCAGCCTGTGGGCCTCCCTCAGTAACTCTCCTGGATTTCACCACTGACTGAGCCACCCAGGTGTCCCACAATTTCTTACTTTTTTAAAATTTTTTATTTTTTTAAATTTATTTTTGAGAGACAGTGGGAGCAGGGGAGAGTCAGAGAGAGGGAGATACGGAATCTGAAGCAGGCTCTAGGCTCTGAGCTAGCTGTCAGCATAGAGCCCGATGCAGAGCTCAAACCCACAAACCGTGAGATCATGACCTGAGCAGATGACAGATGTTTAAACGACTGAGCCACCCAGGTGCCCCAATTTCTTTTTTTTAAATGCAGTCATAGGGTGCCTTGGTGTCTCAGTCAGTTAAGTGTCCCACTCTTGATTTCAGCTCAGGTCATGATCTCATAATTCATGAGTTTGACCCCTACATCAGGCTCTGTGCTGACAGAATGGAGCTTGCTTGGGATTCTCTCTCTTCTTTTCTCTCTGCCATTTCCTCACTCTCTCTCTCTCTCAATATAAATAAATAAACTTTAAAAGATAAAATGCAGGCACATGTTAATGCTCACCTCTTAGAAAAGTGGAGTAATAGAAATATAGATGATATCTTTCTGTTTGTCAGTAAATCACACACTTTTCACAAAAGCACAGAGGTACTTGCGCCATCAGCATGTGGGCTGTGGCTAAAGAGAGAAGAGCAGCCCCCACCCCGATTCAATATGTCTCGCTTACTTCCAAGTCTCCAGTCTAACTGGAGAAAACCTACCCATTTGATTCCTATAAAACAGACTTGGCAGGAAACCTCCCCCTAGGAAATGAAGTGTCAGACTTTCCCTTCTACATCCTCATACTCAGCTGTGACAGTTTAAGGGCGGGGATAGAGCTAAAGACAGATATACATTTGGGGTGGCCTCCTTTTGGGAACCTCTTGAGGCAAGTCGAGCTCAGAAACTCAGGCACCTCTTTCACATTAAGAACATGAACTTGGCAGAGGTGTCTGAGGTGTCCATAAATGCAGGAAGACAGAATTGGTATTTTTAATAAATCACATTCTATGAATTAACAGTGGACTGTGGCTATCTGTCAGCTCCAAATAGCAGAGTTCTAATTTTATAGCAACTGGGGTTGGAATTTCAAAGTTCTCTCCTAAACAGAGAGTGCCCGGAATTCTCTGGATATCATCACCTTTGGTGTTATACAATTAAGACACTGTGGTGGAGGTTAAAACAGGGCCATGGAGCAGAACTTCCCTTGCCTCCAGGCAGAACAAATGAAATGCTACTGCATTCTCTTAGTTCATTGGGAAATATGAAGGCCAATGCACTGAATAAACCTCACAAATACCAGAGTATGCTGTAAATAGATCAAAATAGATATTACCCTTGATCACAGCCATCACTGATTCATCAGATAAATGGCTTTAAAAATCCATGCTCGAGTTTCCCAGCCTACAAATTAAATAATGACTTTGTTTTTCCTGACAGAGGTGATGGGGAGAAGTGGATACTGTACCACAGCAGGAGGAATACTCCCTTGACTTACGCACCCACAGCTTCTGCTGTGTGCCCCACAACTCGTATCTCAGAGGGTTGCAATTGTTCCCTGTCTTTTGTTTCAACCACAGTTTGAGACTTCAAGAGGGTTTCTGATTTGATATCTATTACAGTCACATTGAAGACAGGTAGTTAGCAAATGTATCTCATTTGACCCTCCGAGTAGTAGCCCTATTTTGCAGCTGAAGAAATGGAGACTCAGGGAAATAAAGTTGCTCAAAGTAACATAGGTCAAGTTCTCAAACTTTACGGGACCTGAGATACTCCTGAAGGGCTTGTTAAAATTTAGATTTCAGGGCCCCACTCTCAGAGTTTTAATTTGGTAGATCTGGGCTGGGACTGGAATATTCGTATTTTCAACAAGCTCCCAAGTAAGGCTGACTCTGGTCCAGGATCACACATCAAGAACCCTCAGCCTAGGTAATGTGTGGCAGACATGATACTCTGTCCTGAGTGGCTGGGTGACCAGAAAGCTGTGCTCTTCGACAGCACTGCTTTCACCCACTGGCCTTCTCCACCTGTTTTCCACAGAGTGTCAAGTGCCAGTTACCTCAGGGGGTGTCAAGAAACGCCAGTTGACCATCAGCCCCCACTTGCCTCCCCCAACACATACCATTTTCTTCACCTAATTAACTCCTTCAAGTCTCAGCTTAGAAATGTCATTTCCTCAGAAAGGACTTCAATAAAATAATTTATCATTGTAAATTCACTCAAGTCGATTTGTTTGATGAATGTCTGCCTTTCAAAATTATTAGGGCCACAAGGACAAGACTCTTGTCCCTTCTGTTTTTTGAATAGAATCATGGCCCCAGCACGTGGCATGGTACTCTGCCTTAGGGGGTACTCAACAAAATTAGGTAAATCGATAAATGAGTTGAATGAAGGAAACTTCTAGATCTAATCCTAGTTCTCTCTACTAGCTGTGTGAAATCAGGTTGGTGCCTTGACTTTCTAAATTCCAGCCCTCTCATTTGTAAAATGTAGATAATAATTTTGAAAGGGTTGTATGGAGGTTTTCTGTTTTTTTCATTTTAAGAAGCTCAATATATGGGACTGTTCTCTACATGCACTGCTGATTCCCAAATCCGGGCAGCGATCTCAGCAATTGGTTGAATTGAGTCAGATTTGGCTTTTGCTTGAAGGGAGGGATTTTTACGCTCTCCAAGGAACTTAATTTTAACAGTTATTCATTTGGAACATAAAACACCTCTGTTGTTAAATTTGTGCTTATGTCTTAAGGGACTTGGAAGGATGTGATGTGGATGTTCACAGGCACTAATACTTCCTTTATCCTGAGTTGTTAGACCAACCTAAATCAACTTTCAAATGTGGCGGAGGCACATGCCACACTTTTAAAAGAATGATTTGTTGGGAGTATTTCAAAAATAGTTCTGTAGTGAGTTGCCTGGTGACACTGGAGTCTCCCTTCTGTGGCTTCTCAAACCTTCCAGCTAGGCATGTGAATGAACAAGTAGCCCATTTATTAGCCTCATCTTTTGAGAGGTCCCTACAAATATGGTAGAAGCAGTCAGAAAACAGAAACGTTGATTAAAACTTGGTAGAGCTTTCTCTTTAAAAGGTAGTGAGCACTCTGGACACCTGGGTGGCTCAAGCAGTTAGGTGTCTGACTCCTGGTTTCAGCTCAGATCATGATATCATGGTTTGTGGGTTCGAGCCCTGCATCCAGCTCTGTGCTGACAGCATGGAGCCTGCTTGGGTTTCTCTCTCTTCCTCTCTCTCTGCCCCTCCCCTGCTCACTCTCTCTCAAAGTACATAAATACACTTAAAAAAAAGGGTAAAGAACCCATTTACTATTCTTAGTTTACAAACACTCACTCTTAATATGTCAAATTACATGTCAAGGTACACAATTCTCATCAATTCTCTTTACATTTTTTCATCTTTATAACCTAAGCCCGTGTCAGAGTTCACTTCCAAGGAAAGCCGCAGTTGAGAAGAGAGTGACCCATGACTCTCCCCCTGCAGAGTTCATGCTGTTCTCTACCCTAATATCCTCCACTAAACAGTATGTTCAAGTGGTAGAAACTTCATTTTTGTAAGTATGTCTCCCAACGGGGCTATGGTGCATATACAGCCCAGAGCAGATTCTTCCAGTCTTGCCTTTTCAGAGCTCACCATTTAAAATATGGCAAACGGATGCTTGAGGTGTGGCCGGTTGCCCTTGTTAACACACTTCTTGAGCCTGCCAAAGGGGAAGAAGGTTTGCATTTCCAGTTTAAAGAGATGGCCTTAGTTAGACATGGCGCTGCCCAGTGCACCCGTGTCTCTGCTTCCTTTTGCTCGGAGAAGCCAGACCCCACATTTCTGATGATAGCCGCTAGGAAACCATTCGTTCCTACTAATGGAAATGTAGTCATTTGCCCAAAAAGTTGGCTCTTGGAGAGAGAAATACGGAGAGATGTATTTAGGGGACACACATTGTATGCTCTCCTCTTGTATCCAGTTTACAAAGTCAGCTGCCAGATGACAAGGCAGCGATGCTCTGTGGTGAGCTTTGAGAACTGCCATGTGTCTTTAAATTAGAACACAGGTCACTCTTGAACCGTCAGTTGTTCATGCTGGTTCTTAATCCAAGAAGGAATAGAACAAATCGTGTGAAGAAAGACTACCTTTCAAGAGCAAGAGTGATGCCCAAACCCATTCCAACCCATAACAACAACAGCTCAGTTGACTTTGCAGGTGTCTTGGAAGAGCAATCCCACCATCTTGGAACTAAACTGCCCCTCTTATTTTAGGGAGAAGTAAATGGGAAGCCAGACAGCCTAGTACTTTCCCTGAGGAGGTCCATGCCTGAGCCCTAAGTAAAACCTTGGTTTCCTAATTTAGGGACATTTTTCACAAAACCGTGCTGTTCTGATGAGTGAGGACATGAGAACTTCAGAGCCAGAGGTGCCCTGCTGGGTAACAAAGCAACACTGGAGTGAATCCCAGCCCCTGGAGTGAAGAAGGAAGCTGAGTTCAGCTTTTCACTGCTGCTGATGCAGGAAAAGTGCTGAAATGCAAACAGGGTCTTCCTTTCTTGCTGACTCAGGAAGTTCGTAGCTCAGCCACTTCCAGTTGCCTTCCCGCAGGCTTTCTGCATTTTGAAACCAGACCCTCAGGAGAGCTCCTACCTTTCTTTCCACATCCATCTGGAAGCTCTATGAGTGCTCCCTTAGCTTCAAGTCCACTTCTTTGTCATTTTAGTAGCTCCTGCTGTGGGGGACAGTGAATCCCTTAGGATGGGGACCATGGAATATATTTGCATGCACCTTTGGGTCAGAAAATGCCAGGGCAGGGGCGCCTGAGTGGCTCAGTTGGTTGAGCTTCTGACTTTGACTCAGGTCCTGATCTCATGGCTCATAAATTCGAGCCCCATGTCTGTCTCTGTGCTGACAACTCAAAGCCTGGATCCTGCTTCGGTTCATGTGTCTCCCCCTCTCTCTACCCCACCTCTGCTCATGCCTTTCTCTCTCTCTCTCTCTCTCTCTCTCTCTCTCGCTCTCTCTCTCTTTCTCAAAAACAAATAAACATTAAAAAAATTTTAAATGCCAATGCACAAGTCCACATTTGGAGCTGAAGTGAGGATCATTAGCTGGAGTGGGGAGCACATGCTGGAACAGGGAGCCACACTCTGATGTAGAGAGCCACGCATGTGTTATCAGTGGTCATCTCTGGACTATGGGAATATGGTCTTTATGTTCTCTTTTATGTTTTTTTTAAAGTATATTCAATTAAAAATTTTAAAAAGCAATGTGGTCAGTCACTCCCCTGAAAAATTACAGAAAATACACATAAAACTCTGTTTTTGAAATTCTTTTGACCAAAATTTCATGATATCTCAGAAAAATATATAACACTTTATATGAAAGCTATCAGGCTATCATGTGGCGACTTAACATTAAAATGTGGAGTCCCAGTCATTTAAAGTGTTGTTTGGTGATACAGTAAAGAAACTATTTTTCCCTCCCCTGCAGTCCCTCCCCCACGTGTCTCTCACATCTCCCCTCCTCTGACACTGCAGCCACACTCACACACAGCACTTCACGTCCGGTCACCAGAGGAGTGGACATATTCCCCCACCAGGCAATTCTTGGGGACACCAGCTGGGTGTCCTGCAAGTTAATTCAATTCTGACACCATCTACCTGACACTGCTCCTACTTCACTCCAGATGCCAATTCCAAGCAGGTCACCCACAACATCTGTCCTTTTGGGCTACAAATTCAGGGTTCCCATGATCCTGTCCTTGGGTTCTTTTGATTTCCTAGAGCAGCTCACAGAACTCCAAGAAACACTTAGTTACATCTACCAGTTTATTAAAGTCGATATAAAAGATATAAAGGAAAAGTAAGATGAAGAGATCCTTCGGGAAAGGTCTTGGAGGGTTTGGAGCACCAGAGCTTCTGTCCTCTTTTAGTTGGGGTGGATGTGTTCACCAACTGGGAAGCTCTCTGAACCCCAGACTTTGGGATTCCTACAGAGCCTTCCTCTTGTAAGCTCAAGAATCATGGCCTCTATTCAGCCCTTCTCCTTTCTCAAGAGAATTCCAATCTAATCATGGCTTTTTCTCTTCAAGGACCAGCTGCCACCCAGGAACCCACCCAGAGTTGCCTCATCAGAACAAAAGACATTCCTATCACCCAGGAAATTACACTGGTTTCAGGAGCTCTGTGTCAGAGAATAATATATATCTTCTATTGCCATACAAGTAAATATTTTTAAAAAATACTTAGCATATTGGGTAAATTTCAGTTAAACTATGTACATATACTAAAATGTGCCTGGCACACACATTATATTAACTACAGTCTGCTGTATTTTGTAGAAAAGCGTGATAATTTTCCACTATATTTTTCCCAGTATTTCATTATGAAAAATTACCAAAACAAAAAGAACATCTATCACCTAAAAGATTTTAGATGAATGTTTTACTACATTTAGTTTATAAAATGTGTATGCATATATATATGCTTGTATTTATTCATAATTCATCTTTTTGAAAATGTAATAGTTTAAAATTCTATTAGCCTTTGCAGAGATAAATGCAAACCTGAAGCAAATAATTTGATAAATTTAGATAATCCAACAGGATAAGTTGGCTAGTAAACATTTGAAGTTCTTAATTATTTCCTTTGGCTATTGATTTCAAGTGCCCAGGTTTGTTAGTTATTTTTTTTGTTTATTTATTTATTTTTGAGAGAGAAAGAGAGAGAGCAAGTTGGAGGGGGCAGAGAAAGAAATAGAAAGGAGTCTCAAGTAGCCTCTGCATTGTCAGCAGAGTCCGATGTGGGACTTGAACCCATAAACCGTGAAATCATGACCTGACTGAAATGAAGAGTCAGACATTTAAGTGACTGAACCACCCAGGCGCCCCTCAACTGTGCAGTTTTTAATGTCTCTCTTTCGCTTTGTCCTGATGTGTGTTTTTCTCATATCACTTTGAAATAAGCACCAATCAAAAAGAAATGATTTATAAAAATATACAATTAAAATATTAATAGACAATATTTTATATGTAATTTAAAAAAAACACCCTTTTATTCAAACATAGCAGTTGTTACTGGCAAGCATCACATTGTATGTGTTCGTGTGTGTGCGTATCTCAAAATCCTTTAAGTAGTATTCTTTGAAATCTAAGCAAAAACATATGAATTTCATCCCCTGCTCTCCTTCTTGTTTCTTTGTAAACCATTGTCCATTCATTTAAAAATACAGATGGTGTCATATCATTTCCAGCTTCAAACCATCCATGTCTTTCCTTCCTGGTTAAAGTAAAACCTCAGTCTCTCTTCATAACGGAGAAGGCCTCTGCCATCGGATTCCATCCTCCTCTCCAGCACGACCTGGCCCTTGTCCCCTTGCTCGCTGCATTGTGTCTGGCACTGTCACCTTGTTTCTTCACGCACCCAAACCCTGGTCCACCTGCAGGGATTCTGCACACGCCGTTTGCACTGCCCAGGAAAGTTGTGTGTTGATTCTTTAATGATGTTTAGTTACATGTTCCCCTTAAGCTAACTCTTTCCTGACAACCTTCCCCAAGGCATTTTGTTTCCTTCATCATTCATCTTTCATAATAATGTACAGTTATTTTAAGTCTTATTTATGTCTTATGTTATGTCTTTTTTTTTTTTTTAACATTTATTCACCTTTGAGAGAGACAGAGCATGAATGGGGGAGGACAGAGAAAGAGAGGGAAACATACAATCAGAAGCAGACTCAGCTTCAGACTCTGAGGTGGGGCTTGAACCCAGGAACTGCGAGACCATGACCTGAGCTCAAGTTGGCCACACAACAGACTGAGCTATGCAGATGCCCCTTACATTATGTTTATTTCTCTCATAAGGGGACAGAGATGATATTTGCCTTGTTCATTAAAATAACATCCACAATTAGAAGAATATTTCACCTCTAACTGGCACTTAGTGAATATTGGTTTAGTAAATAAATAAGTTGCAATAGTCATTAACTTTTGGGTTTGAGTTGGGCAGCTTATTTGAGAACCCTTGGTGTGTGTTCTTTTCAGAGATTTCTTCATTCGAGTGGTTTATTTTAGAAAAATCAACTAGGTCATTCTTGAAAATGCACATTCCTAGGAATGTGGAGATAATAGGGATCCTTGAGCCTGAATTTTAACAAGCCCCTTGAGTAATTCTTAAGCACAGCTAGTCTGGTGACAAACGTATCTTACAACTCCTGACAATGCAATTTTGGAGAATAAAGCGCTCAATAAAGGATTAATCCCTGGCACTGTATTTGGGGGAAAAGTTGGGGGACAGCACATCTTCCATTTGTCTAAGTGTGCTCTGGGCTAGCCAGTTGGTATTTCAATTTAACCCATGACCTTCTTGTTTCTCAGGTCTTCCTATTACTTGAAATGTTCTTGAGTGCTATGTAAATTGTTTTCTTTGGCTCTGCATTAAACCCAGTCATAGAAAGAAAATGTTCTCCTCCTCCTTTAATTGGAGAGATCTACAACATGTACCAGAAGAGACTGCATTCATTTTCAGTTAAAATCTCATTGAAAGCTGCTCGTCTTTTAAACACATGAGCAGGACGCCTGGGGTGGCTCTTGATTTTGGCTCAGGTCAAGGTCTTACAGTTTTTGAGTTCGAGGCCGGCGTTGGGCTCTGCACTGACACTGTGGAGCCTGCTTGGGATTCTCTCCCCTTCTCTCTCTGTTCCGCCCCCACTCGCTCTGGTCTCTCTCAAAAATAAATAAACATTAAATATAAAATATAAAATAAAATGAAATAAAATACAATAAAGGTAAAATAAACACATGAGCAATTTTGTCTCTCCATAAAACAGAAACAGATCATTCCCTTCTTTTGTTCATTATCCCACTTCATTCTCAAACTTAGAATGATTTGCATATAATAGTCAAAGAAGATCTGTGTTTAAATGAAAGCAACAGGGGCGCCTGGGTGGCTCAGTTGGTTAAGCATCTGACTTCGGCTCAGGTCATGATCTCATAGTCCATGGAGCCTGTCTTCAGATTCACTGTCTCCCTCCCTCTCTGTCCCTCCCCTGCTTGCTCTCTGTCTCTCAAAATAAAATAGTAATGACAAAAATAATTTTTTAATGAAAGCAACAAAACTAAATTAATAGTTATACTAATGTACAATAACCAGGTCAACATTATGGTTCTCATCTGTGTGACTTACGAAGTTACCATGTACCTTTGACCCACTGAGGACACACATCTTGCCCCCAAATATGATCGACAGGAAGCTATATGCTCATCAGTGACAGTTTGAGTTATGAAATGCAGTTTCGTTTTCCAGCCTGTCTTTGAGGATGTGAATATATAATTCCAACACAAACATTCTCAACTTGGGTAGCAGTTTATTTTAGGAAATAGCATGGCAAGCCGCAATTCAAGGTTAATTGCGACAAACAAAAGACAGAGTGTTTCAAAGGAAGATGCATCCCAGGAATGAGGATGACTAGGTTTTCTGTGTCTCTGTTAAATCTTAAATATCCTCTAGTTCTGTCCGTGTTCTTTAATTATTTCTTTCACAAGTCACCTGATGCTTTTCTTGGAGCTTCTGTTGAGTTGTGAGAAGACCAAGTCTATCTCATTGCTGGGGCTTTGAAGTCATACCCGTCTGAATTTGAATCTCAGCCTTCATCAATTCTTAGTTTTGACCCTAAGCAAGTTACTTATCTAAATCTTAGTTTCTTTATCTGTAAACTAATATTCTGCATCTCATATATTGCTGTTCAGATTAAGTGAAAGAAAATATATAAATTACTTAACACAGAGCCTGGCAAAAAATGAGCTTCAGTAAAGTTATAATATTGCAAAAGTCTATAAGGCACCGACTCATTTTGTTATAACAACAGCTAATGTCAAAGAGCAAGTGGGTTTGTAATTCCATCAATTCTCCTCTTTGGTTAATCACAGGCCTAAAGTCACCAAATCATTCATATTTTCAAAAGGTGAAATCCACCAGGAAAAAGCTTTAAGAGATTATCACCAAAGGCAGAAGTCTGTGAAAATGATAAGCAAAATGGTCTTGTGGTTTCCAGGAAGTTCCTTTATAACCGCTAACTTTTGTCCTTTTATTGAAAAGAGCCTTACTGAGCATTTTAGCACTGGAGGAGATAGTTTCAGAATGAGCAGTATATTTTAGGATTCTGCTAAGTCATTAAGAGGTAGACACTGTCCATAATTCTCTAAAGACCACAGTCTAAAATTGGCTCACATTTGGTGCCCCTCTCCAGACGTCCTGGCATACCTGAACTTTCTCCAGAGATTTTGGTTGAAGGAAAATATAAAAATGGCATCACTTCAATTGTAAAGAGTAGTTGTTGCCTAGGGTTGTTGCTATTGGTGTGTGTGTATGTGTGTTTGTGTGTGTTTAGCATATCACAGTCAATATAAATAAATAAAGAAAATTTATTAGGCAAACTTGAGGGTTAATTGCCAATGATATTCTAGAATGACAGTTTTAAGCTTACATTTACTTTTTGCCAAAACGGAAGAGAAAATGTTGAGGAAAGAGTGTGAAAGACATTTGGTCCAGAAAGCATAATCTCAAACACAAGGCGTGTGTGGGAGGAATGGACTAGGGTCGGATTAAACAAACCTGAAGAGGATTCTGGGATACATTTCCCAGCTCCGTGTACCTGTCTAGCTCCTACGCAGTCTTCCTTGAGTTCCGGTGTTCTCTCTCTGCAGCTCTTCTGGGAGAGTCACCCCACTCCTTACCGAAATTAGTTGCTCACATAGCTCATTGTGAACACCCTGTTATTACAGCACTTAATTACATTTGATTGTAGTATTGTGTTAATCAGTTAATCTCTGCCTAGGTGGTAAGGTCATGAAGAATAGGGACCAAGTACTTGACACATTTATGTTCAATAAAGATTGAAGACATGGAGTTGAGGGGAAGAGTAGGAAGCAAGGAAAGAAAGGAGAGGAAAAATATGTAAAAAGATGACCTCAAGTCAGCGATGACTGGTTTCCAAGGCCAAGGCTATCCTGGTTGCCATTCTATAAGGTCTTCGTGTTGGCAAGACAGAAGTAAAGACATGGAAAGGAAATAAATGTTAACACTTTCAGAAACCTAGTAACGTTGATGAGGGAAGTATGGTCCCACCAACAAGGTGAAAACAAGATCACCTGTCTGGAAGAATTTGGTTCTGGAAGAGAAACTTTATATGAGCATAAGCTTTCAAAATAAATTGCTATTGCAGATTTGTCATTAAAAGTAGCTAAGATCTCCAAAACTAACTATAAAATTGCCTTCAGAAAGTCAGGACAATTTTCTAACTCAGCTACTATTATGCTAAAGATACAGTAACATTCTATCATGTGCAGGAGTTTGAAAATCTGCAGATATCATTTTAAAAATAAATAAGGGACACCTGGGTGGTTCAGTCAGCTGAGTGTTAGACTCTTGATTTCAGCTCAGGTGACGGTTTCACCAGTTCCTGCAGTCAAGCCCCCCACGCTCACACAGACTTCACAGAGCCCACTTGGGGCTCTCTCTCTCTCTCTCTGCCCCTTCCCCACTATCTCTCCCTCAAAATAAAACTAAAAATAAGTAAATAAATGATAAATAGCTTAATTCACAAAATATTTTAAAAATGTGGCTGTAACTAAATCTCTTATTCCTTTTTAAAAATCACATCTGTAAATAAGTATCTTTTTTCTTTCATTTTTTTCCAACTTTTTTAAAAAAAAACACCAACCTTTTAATGTGTATCAGATCATCAGCTTAATCACAGCAGTCACTGGTAAGAGACCACGTGATGCTTTGCGTGTCTTCACTTGGCTCCATTCTGACCATATTCACACCGTTTAAGGTTTTTAAAAAATATTTTTATGTTTTTTAAGCTTATTTATTTTGAGAGGAAAAGAAAGTGGAGGGGTGGGGCAAGCATGAGCAGGGGAGAAGTATAGAGAGAGAGGGAGAGAATGAATCCCAAACAGGCTCTGTGCTGCAGTGTGGAACCCAACTTGGGGCTCGATCTCAGGAACCCCTGAAATCATGACCTGAGCTACAATCAAGAGTCAGACATTTAACCAACTGAAGCCCCCAAATGCTCTGAAGGAAGCTTTTTTAAATCAAGATAATCTTTTTTCAAAGAGATCATGAATAATTTTACATTTAAAGCATCTTGCTATATTTGTTCATTGCTAAAACATACAGTTCTGTCTTTAGTTGATAAATCCCCTACTTCTCTCTGCTGTTCCCTTTAATGTCTCTTTCATACTTCATTTTTTTCTGCTCTGCTCTTTGAGGAGATTAAAATACTTGAGTATAAATACCCACTGGAAGTAAATATTCTGTGGCTCTTGCGTTTGGCTCCAGGAATTCTGAAAGTCATTTGGAAATGGGAGATATGGAAGGTCATGTCAACGGAGGCAAGTTACCAAAAAGGCTGGGCTGTCATTTCTATGGCTGTTGCCTGAGGCCCAGAATAGGAGCCCCTGAGAGGGGCTGGGGATGGGCAGGTGGCACTTTTAGAAAATTCAACAAGTTACATCACCAGGAATTGTTAGGGTACCCTCTTTTATTGTAATTGACAAACACTGGTAAATATGGCTCCCTTCCTTTTCATCGGTCTGATTTCTTTGATCTGGCCCCATCTGCCTCCCAGCCTTATCTGCCTACTCCTCACTGTAGATTTCCAAGCACCCCAGACACCTTTCTGCGTCTGCCCTTGTGGAAGTTATTGCCTGTTCTTTAGACAGGATCTACTTTCCTCCTTGGGCTTCTGATGACCGCTGACATTCTGCTCTTCCCTCAAGGTGCAGACAAATGTCCCCATCACAGAGTTTTCCCAACTCCCAACGCTGGTAGCTTGTGGTAACCCACTGGCCAGGCCGATTGTCCCCTGCGATCGATAGGTGGTACCTGTTTAGTCTGCCCCTTCAGGCAGGGCGGAGAGTCGTCGCGGGTCCTTCTCCTGAGGGAGGGAGAGAAAAAGGGGGCAGGAGAGGGAGACGCAAAGAGGAAAGACAGAACTCACGGTTCTCTGATCAGGTGAAAGAGAGCGTTTATTCAAAGAACTGTTCTTTATATAGTCTTCACGGGGGAAAAACAAGGCAAGCTGACCTAGGCAGGCTACAGAGTCGAATGCATATCAAAGAAGAGCGCTGACTTTGCCTCAGCAATCTTGGGGGATGGGGAACTAACACTGAATACGGTTCTGATCTTTTGTGTGCCTTGGCCACTGGCCTCTAGCTCAGCAAGACAGTCGCCAAAGTTATTTTGGCAATCTCCAGCCTCCAGATGCAAATCTTGTTTACTGGCTCACTCAACGGAGTGATAATCCTTGCCTGAGGCAGACAGAAAACTTGGCGGCCTTCCACAGTAGCTGGCCTCACTTTTCACCCAATGAATGCTCTTCCCATTGGTGGGATCAGCTTCAGGCCAGGTCTCTCATGAGGGACAAGCAGACCTACTCTGAAAGGGGCTTATTCAATCTCTGGACAGGCTTGGATAGCTAGAAAAGTCCCACAGTTTATTTGGATTTGCCCATCACACCTATCCAGTTTAAATGAAATAATCCAAGGATACCTGGGTGGCTCAGTCGATTAAGTGTCCAACTTCAGCTCAGGTCATGATCTCACGGTTTGTGGGCTTGAGCCCCATGTCAGTCTCTGTAATGACAGCTCAGAGAGCCTGCTTCAGATTCGGTGTCTTCCTCCTCTCTCTGCCTCTTTCTGGCTAGCACACTGTTTCTTGAAAATAAATGTAAAAAAATTTTTTGTAAAGTAAAGAATCCATTCCCTTGTGCTTCAAAATTTCTTGTTTATATCTTCCAGGGAAAGTACTTTTTCCATTTCTTGATATTCATTGTGAAAGTACTCTTGCCATGATAATATTACAGAAGAGTTAGAAAATAAATGTATTTCTAAATTACAGAAAAATTACCCATAAGGCCATCATCCAAACATAAGTCCTGCTGACCTTTTCAGTCATTCTTAGAAAAGTCTTTTATGTGCTTATAAACATAGTGCACACACAATGCCATGCTTTGCTTTTCTGTCTTAACATTATACAGTTGTCATTTGTTCAAATAATGGAACAGATATTTTAAAATAGGACTTCTTATATAATATCTTTATTTGTTCCTTAGGATTGAGAAGGAAATAGACAGTCCTTCCTGTTGTATCCTGAGCATATCACACCAGCACAGAACCCAGTGGAGGCCTGCCGAAGCTCGGCTCTCAGCTGGCCTGCTGTCTGCCCGGCCACCCTCCTTCCCTCTGGCCCTCCAGGCCCTCGCTCTGCCTCTCTCAGAGAATCGTGTCCATTCTCCAGTCCATTATCAACATCAGGCAAATCTTATTCGGATGACTTTTTCCCTATATCCTACACTGAAACCTTTCAAAACCACAAAGCAAACACATGATGTTACAGCGAGGGCCAGTGTCTCCACCACCTAGATCTCCCCATTCGCATCTCACTGCACATGCTTTATCAGACCTCTTTCCATGGTTTTGAGGATTTTGACCTCCCCCCTGAAGGAGAATGTCCCTCTGGCTTCTGACTCTGTGTCCTGCCTGGTTCCTCCCAGGCCCCATCCCAGCAGGATTTGGGCCCTTCGAGCCTGACCAGAATGGCACTGGACAGTAAAACATTTCTACTACCCTTGATAATGCCCAGTAAACTCTTCTGGAAAGTGCGCATTGTTTTTAATCCCATCAACAGTGTATCAGAGCATTATATTAACTCCGCTGAGCGTCATTTAAGTTTGGAGGATGGATTTAGGTTCATACTATTCTTAGAGCCCTCTTACACGCTGACTTTCCATATAACTAACTACATATCTAGTTCATTTTTCTTTAAACCCTTAATCTTCATGATAAAACCTTTAGTTGGTGTTCATTTTCTCCCTATAACCATGAGCAGAGGGCCTTGGGTATAGAAGGTGTTCCATAAATGTTTGTTGGAGGGGTGGAGGTGAGAAGAAGTGTATATGTCACTTACGATAAATCAGCTGACCAGCAAAGACAACAACTGCCAAGATGTTTAGGGCAACTGACGCAGGGGAAACGGCCTTATGATGCATAGTTAGCTAAATTATATTGGCCATGGTTTTGATTTCTTTTTGATTCAAAGTCCTGCTAACTGCTCAGACTTGTTTATGTCTTTCGCAAGGCAAAAAGGGGGCACAGCAGCAACATGTTAAATAAGATGAGTCTGAGATCCTATATACACTTGGATATACCAAGAAGGCTTTGTATCTACCATGATGAAACGTCACAAATGATATTGTAAACATTACAATGAAACATCCTACATAACAAATCATAGGCAAATTCACCTATAACCATCACCTCAATAAGAGTGTTTTTATTGAGCCCTGGAATGAACTCTGGAATGAGCATAAGAATGCAACTGTTCCTATGGAAATTTCTGGCAACGGACCTTGGGTAGTAAGACTATACCAAGTCTAGAAGGGTCCTGTCTGCTCTGTGTGGTACCCTTCATAGGGAGATGCTTCACCATTTTCCAAAGAAACAGTTCATTGTCCAGAAGACCTATCCAAAGTCACTTCATGGCTACCACACCACCAACTTGGCTTTCTCACCCTATAATTCCCTCATCCTATGGCACGGTCACTCCCTACATCTTATTCCTCAGCATTGTTCCACCTCTGTAATTTTGCACTGCAATACACCAAGTGCTGAATAGATTAGTCCATTCACTTCTAAGTCACTGGCTTTCTCTGTGTGCACAGTGGCAGATACTAGGCTAGGCAGATGCCAGGCTACACTTTGGGGAAACAGCAGCTGGGACCCTTCCTTCACAGCAACTACCAACCAGAGAAGAGGCTTCCCGGACACACTAAGCTAATGGTGCCACCTGATGGCTGATGCGGGTCAGACTTGGTGCCTTCTTATTACTGTTCATGCCTTTTCTTCCATCCTGGCCTCTTTTTGGCCTGTTTTTCTTTTTTGTTGTTCTTATTATTTCAACACATTCCATCTTTATGATTTTGCTTCCCCTCTTATCCCACCTCTATTCCAAACACCATGTTCTTGCACTTTCAAAGTCTTTACTCCCCTCTTTTCACTATGTCTTCCCTGAAAGCTCCCAGTCTTGGACCTACCCAACCAGTGCCTCTCTCCAGCTTCTGAATCCTGCTAGAAGTACTTTCATGATCTCAACTGGATTTTTGGCTGAGCTTGGCCTTCCTCGCATGAGTTTCCCTATGTCATTCCCCATAAGTCATTCCCTTCAATCACCATTCCCTCTGCAATTCCCCTTCCTCACCTGTCTTATCTGGATGAAGGCCTTATAATCACCTTGCAGCTGAACTTGAAATCATCTGCCATAAACCTTCATCTCTCAACCTCTTCCCTCCACAAGGATAAAATCAGTTATATTTGCATTTGTCCTGCTTCCTTTGATACAGACATGATCCTTCTACTACTCCTAACTTTTGATCCAGGGTCTTCCACACTTTATATTTTGTGTCTTTCCTTGATTTTTTTTTCATGTACCCTTTAACATGGTCAAGTTCTTTCCATCATAAAGAATGTTCCTGCCCTCAACCCAGACATCTCCATTTGGCTATCCCTTTATCTTTCACTTCTCATCTTCCTTTTAAAGTTCAACTTAATTTTTAATATTTTAAAGTTTTCTTAAAAATATTTCATATTACTGAAATGTTTAAAGAGTAATGTAACAAACAATCATATTATCCTTTAGTCACAGGCTAAAGGAATAAAACACAGTATATCTGAAACCACATGTGTAATGCCCCCCTGTCACATCTTCTCCTGTCTATCTGGAAGTCAACACTGTTCTGTATTCTGTTGTTAAAATTTCTCTTTCATAAAGAAAGATTAGGTATATGGCCCAGGGCCAAACCACTCCTAATGAGCTTCTTTGGTGTATAGACTTCAGCAGGGACATTTCTCTGAGCCATGCACCAAACTCTGGGAAAGGCTGTCAGCTTTCCAGCACAGGAAAACTTTCTGTAACATGCCCAGTTTACGCTGCAAGATGGCATGCTTCTTGGACCATATGACATAGCAGACATCAGGTGTTAGAGGTATATGTGACAGAAAAAGATGGCCTGTAGGCCTTAGGGGGAGCCACAAAAGAAAAATTACAGTGTCACTACTTAGAGTTCTGGAGTAAGGCCATGCCATCTGCTGTGAAGAATTGAACAATTCTCAAAAGTTCTAAAAAGCTATGGGCATGCTTCTGGACCCTGGTAGAAATGGAGCTTTTTGTCACTGGACATCAGGTGACCATGCAAACAGAAATATCCAGGAGTAGGGACCAGGAACAGTGGTTGGTCCCCACTACATCCTCTTCTTAGTTTTTCTCCAAAACAGAGACTCTCCAAGGGGTCTAGAGAACTTCTAAAACTTTTACAAAATATGGAATCCAAAAAGCTCAAGTGGTGGACTCTGATGTACCGTATGGCATGTGAAGTCTCCTAGCAGAGACATTAGTATATTTATTTTATTAATAATATAATCACACACTGTGATGAATGGCATGAAAGACAGGGACATGGTATAAGGAGACGTTCTTGCACAGGAGGAATAATAAAAGGTGAGGCTAGTACACAGTCATTCAGCCCATGTTGGGCATTCAGAGGAGAAGGAAAAAGAAGCAAGTGAGAGGATGTGAACAGAGGATTGCGATGACCGGGTTCAGGTTCTGCAGAGAATGAAATGACGACTCCATGTGGGGAGACCCAATGGGAACAAGCGTGCTGTGCAAGAGTATGGACGGAGCTGTCGGGAAAACACTGTTGTCTCAGGAAAAAACACTGTGGAGGATCATGGCTTGGAGGAAAAATCATAAGTTCAGCTTGGCCTACTTTGAGTTGGCAACTGATGTCTACTTTGATTCTTAAAGTAAAGATAGAATATAACTAAATAGTTTTAAGTACAGGTTTGATGAGCAACACAATGGCCTAAATGTGGATAGAAATGTGTAAGTCAGGAACCTTTCTATAGCTGAGTCTAGAAACCATGGGTATGAATGTATTCGCCCAGATAGGAAATCTACAATTAGAAGAAAGTATAGAGGAAGACCTAAATCAAGGAATTCCTAGTGTATAGCAAAGACCTAGCATCTTTCTCATTTTCCTTGGTTTTCAAGCCTCTCTTGAAGTAATTATTTCTCCCTGAATGCACCCATCTCTAAAATCACAGCACCCTCCAAAATAGAGTTTTACCTTTGTGTAGCCATACTATCATATCTTTACAATGGTAGACAGAGTATGTTGGGAAATAGTCACTTTCATATACTTTGGGTCCAACCTAAGTCAGTACAAACTTTCTATGCTTCTATGAAGCAATTTAACCATAAGTCTCAAAAGCCCAAGGAACATTTATTATACTTGATCTAATAATTTGATTTTCATAATTTTATTCTCTACAAAAATATCAGAGACATGCACACAAAATTACATTTACATTATTTTCATCACTTATAATGTTTAAAGAATGTAAACCATAAAATCCAACAATGTGAGTTGAAAATATAAATCATGGTATACTCATATCTACATGTATGTTTTAAAAATATATTTTACCACCTGAAATAGTCATAAGAAAGCTGAGGAGAAATCTGGTCACAAATGGTATATATAACATGTCACTAAACAACTATGTTTACACCAATTTACTATGTCTATTCCAGGGATTGGCCAACTGCAACCCAAAGGCCAATTCTGGCCTATGCTTGATTTTGTAAATAAAGTTTTATTGGCACACAGCCATGCTCATTTGTTTATATATTGTGTATATATATATATATTTTTTGGACGACAATGGTAGAGGTGATTAGTTACAACAAAAACCATCTATAGGAAAGCCTAAAATATTTACTATCTGGCCCTTTAAAGAAAAAACCTGCCTTCCCTGGTCTATGCATACAAGAAATGCAGGAAGCAAGTAAACTGTATCTAAAAAGTGATTAATTCTAGTATGGGAAATTTAAAGTCATTTTTTCTTTTCCTTTTATATATTTTTCATATTTTCCAAGAGGAAATTCTTATGAAACATCATGCTGTAAAAATCTGGCAACGTGAAAAAAAGTCAACATTAGCTATACGTTTACAAAAAGAGTAGACATATATCAAAATATAAGCAATCATCTTCTCTGGATGGATATAAGCACAGGTGATTTGCCTGTCTTTTCTGACTCTTTTTTCTGGGTATATAATTTATTGCAGTGAACATATGTTACATACAGAATCAGAATATATTAAAACATGCATTTTAATGAGAGTCCTGGAATTTCAAATTCCAACTTTTCCCTCTGATTCCCAGGGGCTTGTTGGTGTTATACTCAACATCTTTGTACGTTTTCACAACATAGAAGAAAACTTTTTGGAAGATTTTGGCGATAGGGATTTTCAGTGTTCCTCACTTTGAAGTTTAAGTCAAGTCGTAAATTGTAGCAAACATCTGGCCTCAGTTATCTGCAGTTTAAATCATTATACTTCAAAAGAAATGAATCTAGGAATGAAAAACATATAACAAGAAAAACCAATGGTCTTTTTTCCTGTGTTGTGTTCTGTTTTTTGGATCCCAATAGATTAACTCATGAGCACTTTCAAACTCCCTGGGAGCCACACATGCCAAAATTACACACTCTGTTTAGATTCATCAAACTGTAGAGGAAGATAAAAACATCTTATGTGATCTCACTAAACTTTTCCAAATCATGATTCCAAAATGTAACAAAAAGAGCTCAAAACAAAAACAAAAACAAAAACAAAACAAAACAACCCATCTTGAACATAGATGGGAAAGAAAGCCTTATACATATGATTAGCTAATTGATTTCAGCAATACACTAAAAGTTGGAGAAATTAGGTGAAAAGAATGAAACAAAAATTGGTATCATGGAGAAATTGAATGCTCACAATTAAGACATTTGTCCCATCACCAATCACCTGTTCCAGTCCAGAGCCCCCAAATGTGGCCTCTGCCTCAGACCTTGTTGTCTGTCCAAAGGCTGCCATTGGTGGCTGGGTTCAGCTCCCAGCCACAAGTCTAAACCATGGCTGTGTTCAAGTCGAGTTGCCTTTTTCTAAGACCTTCTCTAAACTGTAAAATTTGCATGGATTTCATTGTTGACATGAAATTCCGGGAGAAACACATGGATCTGTCAATGACCAGCTTACAGTCCTAGACAATCTGAGATGAGTTTCTCTTATCTAACAAAGTCCAGTGGTCCTTCCGCAGCTCATGGTACTCCAGTGATCAGCGTGGATGCTCGCTCTGAAGGCTGTCTCACTGGACGATCATCTTGGGCATATTTTTATCCACCTTTGCCTTTCACCCTTGTAGTTCTTTGATGGGCACATATCTTAAGCTCTTAATTTTTAAAACACTGATTGAGTGGTAACTCTTCAAAAAGCGAGAAAGTAAGAGAGAAGCATAGTCATACTGAATGTCCTTATCAACTGAAATGTATTTCTTGGATATCAAGGAAATGAGGTAAACATGGCTCTTAGTGTCAATTTCTTCTAATTTATTTTATTTGAAAATTTTTTTATGTCTTTATTTTATTTTGAGAGACAGAGACAGAGAATGGGCAGGGGAGGGGCAGAGAGAGAGAGAAAGGAGACACAGAATCAGAAGCAAGCTCCAGGCTCTGAGCTGAGAGCACAGAGCCCAAAGTGGGGCTCGAACCCACAGACTGTGAGATCATGAGTGGAGCCAAAGTTGGAAGCTCAACCACCTGAGCCACCCAGGCACCCCTCTTCTAGTTTTGATCAGAGCTAGGGGCCAGTAGATGATCTGACACAGGTTCCTTAAATCAGTTTCATCCACTTGTCTGCCCTGGAATTTCTAATGCCATTGGAATATCTATCTGATCATTATTATTCTCTTCTATGGCCTAGTCATGGGTCAAAGATCAAGAAATTTTGAGGCCTGGTGGCCTTTAAAATTGCTGGCAGAGGGGCGCCTGGGTGGTTCAGTGGGTCAAGCATCTAACTTTGGCTTAGGTCATGCACTCTCTGTTTGCAAGTTCGAGCCCATTGTCCAGCTCTGCGCTGACTGCTCAGAGCCTGGAGCCTGCTTTGGATTCTGTGTCTTTCTCTCTTCCCCTTCCCCACCCATGCTCTGTCTCCCCCTCTCCTTCAAAAGTAAGTTACCATTAAATTAAAAAAAAAATTCAATTGCTAGCAGTTCTCTCCAGGGCAGCAGGAAAAGTCTTTGGGGTAGCCTGGAAGACGGTTGGCCAGGACTCCTCATTCTCCAAAATCTCATCCTGCCTCAGAGCTCCAGCATTTGCTTTGAAGTTTCCAAACACCTCTGGGGGCTACTCAGCTCAGAGTCGAAACCAAAAGGAATGAGGTGAGAATGAAGCAACCAAGCCCACACTATCCCTTAATCCTACATGTGAATGTGGGGAGCGCAACGCAAAAACATGGCCATGGCAAGGCTCTATGCCAAGCTGTGGTGTGAAAAGTCCTGGCCTTCCTTGGTGCCCAGCGACCTCCCAGACTTCTACGTCCCTAGGGAGCAGGGTCCCTCACAGCAGCTCCCTGCTCTCTGTGTAAGTCTGGAAGCTCGCCTTGTTGCCACTAAAACAGGAGTCCTCTTCACTCGGGAAGTTCTGAAGGAGACTGTTTCAAAGACAAGAAAATGCAAACTGCAAAGGCTAATTCCTTGCATACATATATTCTCCAGCTTGTAAATCATCCTATGAATACATTGAAAGCGTGAGTCATAGAGGGAGAGATGCATAATAAAAGAGTTAGTCCCTGCATTTAAAAATGAGGTCACCTTGCAGTCTGTGTGAAGGTGAACAGGAAACGCTGTCCACATTGGTTTATAATTATTCAGGTTTTAGCCATGAATCCAGTATCTCCAGTCTGACTCACTACAGATAAACAGAAGAGTAAGAATTTCCAGACCAAAAGCAGGGTCTCAGCAGGGCTATGGATACTTTTTATTATATGAGTCATTCATTTCATGGAACCCCTTTTTTCAGTTTTTTCAACTAAAACGTATACAACACAACCTTCGGTATCACCCTATTGTTTTCTTTATCTCCTCATATCGGATGGGTTTCAAAAAAACAAAATAGAGCAATTCATTTTATGAAATTAGAGATCAAACAGATTTCTGTTATGTTCATGGGTGATAAAGGAGTTTACAGCAATCCTATTTGAATAACGGCTTCCAGGCTGTTTTAATTTTTTTTTTGTCATCAAGCTGCTTTTATTTCCCAAATCTGCTTGAAATAGATGGTTTTCACATACCGTTGCAATACCCTTTGCTAACAAAGAAACAACAGGCTGAAAATGGAGTCACTGGTGCTAAGCCCCACATCACCAAACAGAGCCATGATACCTAATCTAACTGCAGTGTTAGCTTCACCCAGAAGTGGAATATTAATCCAGACAACCAAACTACCTGCTCAGCACCAGTGAAGTAATCTGCCCGATAGACCCTTACTCTCCCCTAATGGAAGATGATGCCACAAAGGACCCACTCTTTGCTAGTAACTTCTTGTCCCACCCCTTCTGCCTGTTGAAGTCTTTCATTTTGTACAGCTCTTCAGAGCTACTTTCTATTTGGTAGATGGGATCCTGCTCCATTGAATAAAGTTAATAAGATTAATATTTATTCAACTGATTTTTTTTCACACCCTCAATGGGAAAAAAAGGGAGTGAGGGAGAGAGAAGAGTAGGAGAACAACACTGAGAAAGATGCACTGTATCTTTTTAAAGGGAACAAGTTTTTTTCAATCCTCTCCCACCAGTTTGTTCAGACTAGGGTAAGGTCCAAGAGTAATATAAATTAAAATAGATAATCTGCCTTCAAATCTATAAATAGATCTAACTAATTCCAGCTTTATCTTACAAATGATCTATAAACAGTACTTAAAATTTTTTAATGTTTATTTTTGAGAGAGACAGTGTGAGCGAAAGAGGGGCAGGGAGAGGGGGACACAGAATCTTATGAGGGCTCCAGGCTCTGAGCTGCCATCACAGAGCTCAACAATGGGCTCAAACTCAAAAACCACGAGTTCATGACCTGAGCCAAAGTCGAACACTTAACTGACTGAGCAACCCAGGAGCCCCTAAAAACAATATTTTAAATTGGCTCTTAGAAATGCTATGAGAAAGAATAAACATATATATTGGTTTCCTCCCTCCCTCTCATCCTTGCTTCCTCCTTTTCTTCTTTCTTTGCTTACTCGTTCTTACTTGTTACTTTCTTTGAATTGGAATAAATTCTGATCCCCCAAAAGTGGAAACAGAACTGGGGTATAGTCAGATATGATAATAAGGCCTGGATGCTGTATAAATTTTATATCTAAAATTTTCCCAATCCTATAATCTTGCTTAGAATCTATATTTTAACACCTAACACAAACTATTTATTGGACTGAACCCCTGGAAAAATAAGGAAGTTAGGAGTTATTAGTTCCTGGAATCTGATTGTCAACATTCAAATGTACCTGCTTAAAATAAATTCCTCACACATTCAAATAAAAAATAAACATTTATTCCTGGCTACCTTTTTTTCCCCTTTTCTTCTATTAATATTTATATAAACTTGTACCAAGGAACCATAAATGTTATTTATGACTATGTCCTTTATTATCAAAGCTAATGGATATAACAAAAATTCTATTATATGGAGCTCCTATAATTTTCCCTGTGAAAAACAGATCTGTGAAGAACATCAAAGAGATATGATCAATATCCAATGTTTCACAGTCTAAATATCTTAGAAGTCTAGAAATGTTTTATTACAAGACATTATCTTGAAAGAAATTACCTCTGATGTCTCTTATCAAAGTAAAATATTTTATAAGCTCTGTAAAGTTTTCTGAGAATCGATGTGTTTTAACTATTTTGGAACATTTATTTTGCTGTTTAAAGCCTGTAAGCTCTTTCAAAATGGAAACGAAATAGAGAGATGTTTGCCAGACCTTTGAATTTAAATACAAAGAAGATATCCTTTTGAAAACATTTCTTACCAAGTTACATATTCTTACAACCAACAAATTTCTAGACCGAGATTTTTAAAGACTAGCGATGCCCCTCATGATGGAAACCACCGTAGAAAAAAGTCTTTGTTATGATTTGAAAAAAAAAAAAAAGATAGTGAACTAGCATGGCTTTTTTGTTCCATTAAGTCTACAAAAACTGTGGATCACTCTTAATGTTTGCCTTCTAAAGGGTATTGCTGAGTAGGTAGTGCCAATTCCCTATTTTAATCTTTTAATTTAAAGAAGGTTATTGGATGTGTTTTATTTTTAAAATAAACCTAGTTGTGAGTCAACACAACACTGTTTTTCTCCTGTTTACATTTAATCACAGATGCCGTGCACATTAAATTCTCCAAGTACTGACTTGGTAGGTTTCCTTCACAGTTATATGTTTGTAGTCATTCTTGTAGATCATAGCCTATGCTAACTCAAAGGGCCAAATAAGATTGCCCTCAAACACAAATAAGAAACTTTTAACTGAATTCATTCCCAGGACTAATACCCCACCCCAGCCCCCTGCTCCTGGCCCCAGGGATCCATCTCCTGTTGGAAACAAATGAAGGGTCACACATCAGAGAGAGAACAATGTGGCCCTGAGGAGATTTAAGTCAGAGCTCTGCCTATTAATCTGAATTGAGACTCTTAAGGAAAACAGCTTTTAAGTGTCTAGCAGTATATGTTTAGAACGATTTCAAGGCACAGAGAAGTTCACCATTTAGGTGGGAAATATATGCATCTTTGAAGTCCTTCCTCAATTCAAGAATATGACTGAAAACATCCTGAACCCCTATTGGGTTCTGGGCCCTGTAGCTAAAGGACAGTCCTGTCCAAAGACCTTAATTATGATAATAAAATTTGTTGTACGGCTGAACTGAACACATTTCAGGCTGTGCTTTAATGAAATGATGATGTAATATATATGAAACCACAGGGAATAGAAAAAAGTCATCTCGTCTAAAAGGTGAATGGGCACAGCATTGGCCCTGGGTCTGGAGGAAAGAAAGATGGAAAAGCATCTGCAGGAACCAGTGGAGCCCCAAAGGCTTAGTGCTGGCATGTTCAAACACTGATGCATTTACCAGTCAATCAGGGTAAAACAGATAGGATACATTGGGACCAGATTACAGAAAGCCTTAATTGCCATTCCGAGAAATTGGAACTTGGTAAAAAATGATACAACCTCTAGTTTTATTTTTATTTTTGTCTGCAGAGAAGACAGAATAATAAAACTACATTAAGTAACTTCTTTTTTTTTAATGTTTATTCATTTTTGTGTAAGAGAGAAAGCGAACAGGGGAGGGACAGAGAGAAAGAGAATCTCAAGCAGACTCCATGATGTCAGCACAAAGCAGGACGTAGGGCTCAATCTCACAAGAGGAAATCAAGAGTTAAGGGTTGGATGCTTAACTGACTGAGCCACCCAGGTGCCCCTGTCCAAGTAACTATGTACTGGCCAGAAATGATAACAGGTATCTTGTATATATTTATTTTACCCTCACAATAATCCAAGGAGTAAGGACATATTTTGTTGACCAGAAATCTGAGCCTCAGTTTCAATACCATGCCTTGGGCAAACACCATTACTTCCTTTTTGCATATTTATTCTCCAACCTTTTTTTTTTTTTTTTTGCCCACAGCCATGACAGAGGCCTCAGAAACTAGAAATTATCTTTCCCAGCCTCCCTTGCAGGCTAAAGGGGTCCATGTGTCACAGTTCTAGCCAATAGAAACATAAGAGGAAGTCTGTTAAGACGCTTTGAGAAGAAGTTTAGCATTGCTTATTTAAAAACAACAAAACCCGGGTCCTGCTGGCACTGCCCTTACCTCTTCTCTGCAACGCGGAGGGCATCCTGCCAGATGCGAAAACACGGTGATGCCTCTGTAGCCTCTAAGTGCACCACCACTTAGTTTATCCCTGAGTTCTTGGGCAGAAGCCTTCAAACCAAATTAAGATGCTTGAACCACACAGAGAGTTCAATATATCTAAAACTTAAAGCGAGAAGCAAGGGGAAGGAGAAGGGGAGGGGGAGGTCTCCCTATGTCCTGTTAAGTTAGGGTACAATGCTCATCTCGCCTCTCTCCGTTGCATCAGTCTCCATGCTGAACTGAGTTCCGGGAAAGCAGGAGTTCTCTGCTGAGGGAGTAGAAGGAAGACAAGGGGTCTCTACAAACTGAAGGTGTCCAGAGTCAACACCAGTTGCTCCATCACAGTGATGCAGAGGCATTCCTCATCGCCGTATCGTTCACCCATGACCCAAACAGCAGCCGTGCCTCTCTTAGGTACATGCCATGGGCAAAAGACTTACGAGGTTAGAATGGGTGTCCCCAATGGGCGTTTGGTTTAGGAATAGCCCTAGCTTTCAAACCAGAGGTGACATCATCAATACCTTGCACATAGTTAAGGTTTACATAGTTTTTCCTCCTCTATCTCTTGGTAACATCCTTCTTCATTCTGCCACAGCACATAGATGTTTCATTTATTGTACCCCTAGTATCTCCTGAGGATTAGTGACCTAAATTCTCCATATCTGATGATTTCTGACTATAACTCATAAGTTACAGGCTTAGCATCTATCCCTAAGATTTCTTGTGAGTTATATTTATTTATTTGCTTTTCTTCATCCTCCATACAAGAATTAAATATACTCTATTAATACAGCACAGACTCTGCACAGATGCCAACAAGACAATTTTTGTTGTGTTGTTGTTGTTGTTTCGGAACCATGTAGCTACAGGTGTAGAGAAAATTCTGTAGAGATAAGGTGACAAGACGATCTTTAAGCCTCTGCAGTTGAACCAGAGCCAGAAATGATTTACTTCCAAACATTTTGCAATGTGCAAAAATAGAAACTCCTATTTAATTAAGCCACTATTCATATGGAACTTCATATGCATTTAAATGCCTCCTGATTAGACTCCTTGTCACCATTCATTCAACAAATATTTGAGGACCTGTGGTTTATCAGACACCATTCAAGAAATCTGAGATAGACGGGCGCCTCTTGATTTCAGTTCAGTTCATGTTCTTGCAGTTTGTCAGTTGAAACCCCAAATGGGATGTTCACTGACCGTGTGGAGCCAGCTTGGAATCCTCCCTCTCTCTCTCTCTCTCTCTCTCTCTCTCTCTCTCTGTCCCCTGCTCTCATTCTCTCTTAAAATAAATGAATAAACTTGAAAGAAAATAAGAAATTTGAGATAAAATAGTAAAAGTAATCTCTACTGCCACAAAACTCACTTTCTAGGGAAGGGAAAAAAAAAACTTTAAAAAAGATTAAGTCTTGGATTTCTTATCGTGGCCATGACAAAGTAACTGGTCTAAATTTGCTCCCTTCCTGTAGTCAATTAGAAAACTCATCAAAATGTATGCAACCCAGTATTCAGACATGAGAAAAAAAAGTCAGGGTGTAAGGACGCAGGTCTGAATCTGGCTTCTCAGAATCATTAGACAATAGAAGGGCACACATTGCCCACATTGCCCGAGGAAGGAGGGACCACCCTTGTAACACCCAATCAGGAAAGGCCAGCTAACACCTTTAACATTTCTAAGGGCCGGTCTAGAAGGCTAGTCATGCCCTACGTGAGGGTCCTGGGCCTACTCTGTGATTGGTCAATACTCTAAATGTTGTGATTGGGTCCCACTGAAAGTATCGATGTATGGATAAAGTTACTGCCAGTATTGATAGAGAATAGGGATTGGATCGCTGTGCCTGTGTCGTGATTTCCTGTAACTCCCCCTTCCCAAACCCATAGAGGCCCTGTCCTGCCTTTGGGGCTCTCTGCATGGATCCACCGAGTTGGTGAAGTCTGTGAGCCCAAGCGTATGAGCCCATAATAATAAAGCCCTTTGCTTTTGCATGCGTGACTCGGTCTCCCTGGCAGTTTCTGGTTTTTGGGGATGATATTACAAATCTGGGCATAACAAGGGCATGACTGTGATTCTTGAAGGAAGAAAAACAAATGATAGGGGCTGACAATCAATTCTGTTTTCTACCTGGAGGCAGACCGTGATGCAAAAGGAGGAAGCCAAGATGAGCCCAGATGAATTGCTGAGCTGACATGATAAGGATCAAAATCTGAGATTTAGTAAGCTCAAATGGGTTTGGCAGAGCAGTACCCGACAAGAAGGATCTATGCAAAAATAAATAAATAAATAAAAATTTTAAAAAGGAAGAAGGAAGGAAAAGAGAAAAGAAAAAGAAAGAAAGAAGAGAAAACAAAAGCTCAAGTTTCTTCAAATGGGTCTATTGGAAACTTGGACTAAATACGCAGTGAGATTCAATAAAGCTGTGGAAAGAATAACCACCACTGAAAGAATAATTACAGGACAACTGTAAATTGAACAACCACTATGGCTTACAGAGGACTGGGACACGTTGGAGTTCCAACCAGGAAGAGAGGAAAGAGTCCATGGAATAACCAGGACATTCAATAGAGACCCCAGAAGGCTTAGACCTTAGTAGTAAAGATAAACTATCACTGGATTAGAATCAAGTCTAAACCTACCTCAACAAAATTTAAAACCGGTTTTCAAAATATCAAGCTGTTTAAAATGTAAATCTAGTGCCTGCAGGAACAAAGCCCAGCACTCCTTAAAGGAAAACAACCTAAACTTGATAATCAACACTGTAATAGTCAGAGTGTTCAACAACCAATCAGATACCCATAAGCATGCAAAGATGCATAAAAATATGACCCAAAAGCAGAAGAAAAAAGAAACATCAATAGAAACAAACCTATAATTGACAAGGATGATTGTATTTCCAGACAAGTTTAAAACAGTTACTGTAAATATGTTCAGGAATTTAAATAAAAATAGAAGCAAAACAAATAGAAAAATTAATAATATAAGATGAACTAAATGAATTTCTACAGCTGAAAATGAAAATATCTGACATTAAAAATATATTGAATGAGTTTAACCAGAAGTTAAATACAAAGTTAGTAAATTTATAAACATGACATTAGAAGCTTTCCAAGCTGAAGCAAAGACAGAAAAAAGATGAAGAGAATAAACAAAATCTCAATGACACATAAGACAATAGCCATCTAATATGAATATAAGAGTTCCAGAAACAGAAAAAGGCCAAAACAATTTTTAAAAAGTATCAATAATGATTTTCCATATTAGATTAAAAATATCCATCCAAAAATCCAAGAAACTTAAAAAACACTAAATAGAATAAAAGAAAATTAACTCATAGTACGGCATGTTGTAATTCATTTTCTGAAAATCAATGATATGTGGGGGGGGAGGGGCGCACAGGGAGACGGAGGGTTGAGCCCCACATCGGGCTCTGTGCTGTGTGGGACTCGAACCCAGGAACCCTGAGATCCTGACCAGAGCTGAAGTCAGACGCTCAATTAACTGAGCCACTGGGAAAATTAATGATAACAAGAAATCTAAAACATTTCATATAGGTGTACAAAAGTAAAAGTTATCACTGACTTTTCATCCAAAACAATCCAGAATATGATAAATAACAACTTTAAAATACAGTTGACCTGGGGTCCTTGGGTAGCTCAAGATGGTGGAATGTTCCAGTTTGCTCAGGTCATAATCTTCCCATTAGTGGGTTCAAACCCTGCATTGAGCTCTCTGCTGTCACAGAGCTTTGGATCCTCTGTGCCACCACCCCCTCCTCCTGGTGCACACGCTCGCTCTCTCTCTCTCTCTCTCAAAAATAAACACTTAAAAAATAATAAAATAACATAAAATAAAATAAAACACAGTTGTCCTTTGAACAATAAGATTTGAACTGCATGGCTTCACTTACATGTGGATTCTTTTTATACATAAATTGAGCACAATACTATAAATATAGTTTCTCTTTTTATGATTTTCTTAATAACATATTCTTTTTTCAAATTTTTTTATGTTTTTTATTTATTTTTGAGAGACAGCATGAGCAAGGGAGGGTCAGAGAGATAGAGACACAGAATCCGAAGACAGGCTCCAGGCTCTGAGCTGTCAGCACAGAGCCTGACGCCAGGCTTGAACCCACGAACCGCGGGTTCAGATTATGAGCTGAGCCGAAGTCGGATGCTTAACCGACTGAGCCACCATCCAGGCACCCCTTAGTAACATATTCTTTTCTTTAACTTACTTTGTTGTAAGTATACAGTATTTAATACATACAGCATACAAAATACGTGTTAAATTGGTTATCCATAAGGTTTTTGGTCAACAGTAAACTATTAGTTAAATTTTGGCAGAAGACCAAAAACTTACATGCAGATTTTCAGCTGTGAGATCAGCACATCTAACTCTCCCATGGTGTTCAAGGAGCAACTGTACTGAAAAGTAGGAAAAAATTGTTACCCTAGGATTCTATGTGCAGAGGAAAGATTGTTTAAAAACAAAGGCGAAATAAATACATTTCAGACAAAGAGAAGCTAAAGTAATTAATTGCTAGGATACTCGGTTTACAAAAAATGTTAAAACAAGTTCTTCAAGATGAAAATACCTGATCCCAGCTGGAATATACAAAGGAATAAATAATCATAGAAGTAGCAAATCTGTGAGTACATAAAACAGACTTTTATTCTTTTAAGTTTTTAAATAAATAGTTGACTGTTTAAAGCCAAAAATAATAAATATACATTATATGGTCTATGACAAGGAAAGAACAACTATTGTAGGGCTCTTGCATTTTACATGGAGTGGTATAATATTAATTAACAGTAGACCATGAGAAGTCAAAGATGCAGAGAGTAACCACAAAAAGAAAATATGTCCCCAGATGCTCAATTAATCCAAAAAAAGTCAGTGTGCCCAGTAAAGCTAGGATGTTGAAGAAAATCTCAATGAATAAGTTATTAATCTTTAAAAAAATTTTTTTTGTTTGTTTATTTTGAGATGGAGTGCAAGTGGGACAGTGGCAGAGAGAGAGAGAGACACAGAATTTGAAGCAGGCTCCAGGTCTGAGCTGTCAGCACAGGGCCTCACTTGGGCTTTGAACTCAGGAGCTGTGAGATCCTGACCTGAGCTGGAAGTCGACACTCAAACTACTGAGCCACCCAGGGGCCCCCAGTTATTAATCTTAGTAAGTAAGTTGTTTAGTTGGTTCACTGTCTTACCTTCTACAGGCAGATAATTTTGGAGTAAGCAGCTATGTTATTTTTCAAAATAGGGAGGTGGAAATATATACACTCTGAGTATTGTTTCACAAACAAGGACAAGGAATTTTCCTGGTTTCATTTCTCCCTGATTCAGATCCAACTATCTGACTATTAAAGAACCATACTTCCCACTATATTGCATTGTCCCTTGATGATCTCATTGTAGACTGGATTTTAATTTTGGGATAAATTACTGCAGGGAAATTCATATCTGCTATTTCCACACCAAACTATGTGGATTTAGAAGATAACCTTTATGCCCAGTTCACTTGTTTCTTTGGCATTCTGGAGGAATGTGGGACTCCTAGGTTAATATTTTGATCCAGGGGACCCACATGTTACATTCACGGTGAGATTAGTCAGTTATTCCACTAAAGTGCCGCATTACAGTAACATCTTAATGCAAAGACACTGATGTACACAGAATCTTAAACTCAATTTTAATGGTTTCTGAGATCATCAT
Organism: Suricata suricatta; assembly: GCF_006229205.1. Lineage (NCBI taxonomy): Eukaryota > Metazoa > Chordata > Mammalia > Carnivora > Herpestidae > Suricata > Suricata suricatta. The sequence goes on along the minus strand of NC_043714.1, from coordinate 8,565,949 downwards.
ATAAAACTAATCTTTATGTTCCCTACTTATGATTGCCGAAAGGACAAGATTTATATTTTATTCATCTCGACTTCCCTTGCATTCGGCACACATTTTGCCACATTGGAGAAACTCAATAACTTCCATATTAAATTTTAATTAAGATAGATTAATTGGGATTGCAAATCAAGTGGACATTTATCATTACTCACTGGTAACGTTTTCTAGTTCAGAAAAAATAATTCCATTGCCAAGAAGACATTCTGGAAAGAGCTAATATCAAACTGTAGCCCTGCCACTATTAGAATGAATGGAAGAATTCCATTTATTAGGGGTAATCACTTGACTACACAGTGTATGCCATTACTCACAAGTGCAGTAAGGAGGTGAGAATATGTGACAGAGTCATTAATAAAAACAACCACAGTAAATCTATCATCTATAGAAATGTGACAGTCAATCTAGCTGGTTAACACCTTAAGAGTGTAATAATCTGAGAAGTGGTAAAAGCAGGAGAAACACGAGTAAAGGTCTTTGTATCTTGTGCTAATCTGTGTGTCTTGAGGTTTTCTCTCGTGTAAAATAGTATTTGTTAATTCTTTAGCCTAATTCTGAGAAGATTTTCAAGCCTTCCATATTATGTTAACTCCTCCACACCTCAAGTAACTGTTAATTCAAAGAAAATTACCTGGGCACACAATTCTTGTCTTAAATTATGTGAGATCATATTTCCTCATTATAGTAATTTGAATCAGAAATCTGGTGAATCTTAATTTATGGTGAAAAAAAGCATTCAAGTTCCACAGATGGAAATCAACTCACAGAACAACTTTCTCTTCCTCATTATGTGTTTATGAGATTAAGAAGGAAATTTCATATCTGAGCAAAATTCATTAAAACAACTTTGGTGTTTTTGCTTTTGAATTAAAAGAAGCTTCTGATTTAGCAGTGGATTTATAGTCAAATGACCAGGAAAAAGTGCTGGAAGCTTCTGGAAAAACATTAGCCCCTAGTGAATAAATACAATCTCAGGAAAATGAAGTTATGTGGATTTCATTAATAAGTATCTTCTAAAGAAAGACTCTACTGTCAGAAAAGAATCAGTGAAATTTAAGATTGATATGGTATCTTCTCCAATGTTTGAATAGTAGAAACAAAAGTTGAAAGCTATTTTCAGGGTAAGGTTCTAAGCATAAGCATTTTGTTTTTAGCAAAGACATTTTCTCATTAGAAAAAAAAATCCTATTCAGGTAAGAAAAAGAAATAAGACTTAAAACTATGAAAGTTTTCAGTTATTTATTACAGAGCATAACAGTTTTGATGAATTATGTGTTCTCTTCCTCTCACTATACTGTGGGTGTTCTGTTTATTACAAAGAAAGTGTTTATCGTGTTTCTACTACAAGAAATATACCTCCATGGTTTATGCAAAAGACTCAGGGACATTTTTTTTTTCATCCTTAGAGCATGATTAAGCTAGTGACTGTTGACAGGAATGATTGAATTTAATTTGAACACTTGTTGTTTTTTTTTTTTCCAGCAGAAAAAGATGTTTTTATTAAAGCACAAGGACAGGACACCTTGTTCCTTATAAGAATATATTCCAGCTTTGCAGAAAAAGCACATTAGGCAAACATAGGATTGGGAAGTTTCCCCTGTGTCCTGAATCTTGTCCTCTTCTATTTGAAGTAAGCAGAAGGAGGCACCTGGAAAGAGACAGAGCCCACAGACGGCAAATGACCAAAAATAGCTCTGACATGGTGCGGTTTTTCTCAGAGCCTCTATTTCACCTGAAAGACCTGACTGTACTATAAAAATGTCAATTCCAGAAAAATCTCTAACCACCAGCTGCAACTTTTTCTAAACCCCAGATCCACTCTTATAACTCCTTTTCAGTCTGGCATTTACCTATTCTCGTCATTTCCAAGAATAAAAAATAAAAAATAAATGAAAGCAACAGAAAGAAAGAAGTTCTATTTCAGAATGTAAGTAGGGGGGAATCAACAACTATATAACTTAGTACACAGGGATTAGTCACTTTGAGAAAGACTTCTAGGGGCACCTGGGTGGCTCAGTCAGTTAAGCATCAGACTTCAGCTCAGGTCATGATCTCAGAGTTCATGGGTTCAAGCCCTGCATCGGGCTCTGTGCTGACAGCTCAGAGCCTGGAGCCTGCTTCTGATTCTCTGTCTCCCTCTCTCTCTGACCCTCCCCTGCTCATATTCTGTCTTTCTCTCTCTCTCAAAAATAAATAAACACTAAGGAAATTTTTTAGAAGACTTCTAGACATTTCTAGTTGTACAGAAATGTAAAAAGACTCCTCAGGGAGACGTGAATGTCAGGGAGCGCGAAATGGTCTTCTTTAACAGCTGAAATCCCCTACTCAGAAGGAAAATCCTGAAAGAGAAAAGCTCCATTGTTTAAAGCATTTGCTGTTAGGGCTCCCAAATGTACCAGGATAGAGCAGGAGCAATGTACTAGGGTTTTACAAAACCAGTTAAATGCACTTGAAATTAAATATTAAGCGGGAGAATTTTTTCCCTCGGTATAGTCCTACAATCACTCAGGGAAAAAGAATTTACTTTTCCCCTTAACTTTCTACAGTTTTTCTAAAACTAAAGCTTAAAAATTCATAAATCCATAAAATTAAATCCAACACTTAAAGAAGAGTTCTGGATAGTTTGGGCTGCATGTATATTTCTAAGTAGAAATCATTTTTCAATTTATTCCTTTTCTATCTGAAAGGGAAAGAGAACTCTTATACAAGTTAGCTCAGGAACAGTAAAGAGAAGGTATTTTCCCTTATCAAAAACAACAGGAGGTATTTCCTGTGAGTGTGACATTTTTAAACTTTCAAGATGCAGCAGATAGGCTAGATGGGGAAAGGTCTAGATTATTTCCAAAAATGTCCTCCAGCGCTCTGACTTTATGGTTAGTGGCACAGAATTCATTAACTGTTAATTGAGAACTGACTGAGTTTTCTGCCATCGTGCTGGATGCCATATGAGTGTTCCTTAACTTGTGGCTACACCATTTCCTTCATTGGAAAGTCGATTAACTTCTTCAGGCTCTGGTGTCCTATGGGCATGTTAAAAACAGCACCTGCCTAAAAGATTGTCATAAGAGTGAAGCAAAAATGTTATGAATTAACGTACATTCCCTGGCATTTAGACAGAGCTTGCTCAGTAACTATTATCTGCTAAAAAAAAGGTAATTTTTCCAGTTGCACACTTGTGGATCCTGTAACTTTTAAATAGTATAAAGAATTCTTTTTAATAGTGATACTCAAAACAGGTGAGGATGGTGACAATAAAAATAAGCATAGGGCGATGAACAGAGTGGGGAAGGGGAAAAAGGAAAAAGATGAAAAAGACAGGTTAGCCAACTTTGTGTGAGTTCAGAAAGCTTTTTCCCACCATTGACCACAGTCTATCTCAATGTACGAGCTATTTGTGACTAAATGTAGAGGAAAATAAGTGCTTTTAGATGTTCATTATCATCATGGAAATTATGAACAGTCCTGGCTAACATTTTCAATCTCCTTGACAGCTATGGTGTTTTTAGGTCACAGTATACTGAAGAGCTTGTCAGTCACTAAGCAGAAACACGTACACGTACACTTGCGTATTTATGCTTGTGAATCTGTCCACACCCTCAGGACATGATTCCGGGGAGGCAATGACAGTTGCGTCCGTGGGGCTGAGAGGCCTGGTTCAGTTGTGAGTGTGTGTCTCAAGGCCAACAACACAGGACCCTTCCAAGCATCCCACAGGAGCCCCCGAGCGGGCTGTTACTAGGGATGTCGCTATACTTCTAGTCTAGCAAGTTCTTTCTAAGGCATTTTGTTGGCCTTCACACCTTTATTATTCAGTGTGCTAAGCTCCCTTACACATGATAGTCCAAGAAAAGTGTCACAGCACAGCAAAGAATGGAATGATAGTTTGAAAGATTTTGCCCAAATAAATGCAGATTTGTGTTCACTGAAACTGACAACTAGTAAGCACCTCGGAAAATCGTTTTGCTCGACAGTCTATCTGGAATTCTTGCTCTGAACACAAAGATTATTTCCAAAATGGCACATCGCACCACCCTACGATGGGGCGCCTCTGCTGGCCGTTGAATGGTACATGAGATGTTTAAGGAACGTCTTCTAGAGAGCGTCGTAGCGGATTTCAGCTCACCTTTTCCACCTGCCGCTGCTTAGCTCCTGTAGTGAGTACATCCAAGTGAGACAGTTGGCAGCAGGAAGAAAGCTAATTAAACACTTTGCAGGTCACCTTATTGAAAGTGAGGCCACCTGGTTGGCCGTCACAATGGGCTTTATAGAATGCTAGTGTCTCTGAACAGGTCGTATGCCAGACTTGATACCCAAACATCTTTCCTGCCCTTTGACATACAAGGAGGAAGTTTATCACTTGACCTCAATATCATCTTAAAAAGGATCACCCATCGCTTTGGATATATCTATCCTGTACATAATCTAGGTCACCTTTGCAGCAGGTGAGCGGCCTTATTTTTAGGCAGGACATTGTTCTTTGAAAGACACTTGCTCTCAAGCAATTCAAGACACAAAATGTTCCTTTTACATGTGCATCTTATGGTCAAAATGTCCAGTTGAGATACCCCATGAATTCAAAATTTCAAATTTGCTAGTATATCACCCCAGCTCCTAAGTGGGAAGCAATAAAAACTGACCGACTGGCTAAGTGTTAAAAAAAAAAAAATGTTTACTAAAAGATCCTGAATAGCCCATAGAATTGTGGGGAAGCCTGGAGGATTATCTCTGTAGCTAAGCTATCAAAAACATGTGTACCTTCTTGCAGCACTAGCGTGAAGAGGAACGCCCGCCATGTTTGTGCTACACTGGTCCCTACAGCTACTGTTAGTCACCACCTTTCCATGATGCAATTCTGCACCCCGGGCTCCTGAAAGCTGGTGCTCCGGCTACAGAAGTGCTCCTCAGGGAGCCGCTTTTATCAGCTGGGGCTCTTCAAAATGGAAATTTCTGGAAGAAACTCCGCTTGGCTTAGCTGGGGTTACTTACCTGCCCGGGAGATGGGAATTATTCATTTTTGGATCCAACCTTGGGGAGCCTGAAAAATGCCGCAGACAGAAAAATCTGACCCTGTAGTTAAACAGACCATATGATGTATTATGCAAATTAGAATGCTTTTCGTAGTAAGAGAGGGCATGCTATTAAATAATTATTCCAGGAAAAGAGGAGTAAACTGCATCACTTTATTTCATTTTTTAAATCTTTCTTTAAAATGTTTATTTTTGAGAGAGAATGTGTGAGCATGGGAGGGGTAGAGAGAGAGGGAGACACCGAATCCAAAGCAGGCTTCAGTCTGGCAGGTAAGATCAGGTCAGCACAGAGCCCAACGCGGGACTCAAACCCACGAACCACAAGACCATGACTTGAGCCAAAGTTGGATGCTGAACCAACTGAGCCACCAAGACGCCCCATAAACTGCATCACTTTAAAGAGAAAATGTTATTTGATTACGGTGACCAAATCTTCATGCCCAAGCTAGGTTCTCTGTGCTGCCACGAGGTTTACCGTCTGCCAGCGTGGCTGTGTCGCTCCCAGTCAATAGGCTGCATCTCCAAGGGCGGCTATGAGAAGCCACCCAAAACGCCAGGCTGTCACCTGATGCAGGAATCCATTGCACAGCCTCCCACAGCGATCCTGGCTTTCACTGGGGTGGGGCTGGCTCTGTGCTACCTGATCTTACCTGCCAGACTCTCCAAATAATGTACAGTAATGCACATTAATTAAAAACACTTCCACACACGTGCCCAGATAAAGCCACTTTTCTAGTTGTATGGCTAATCCAATCTATAGCTCATCTGACAGAGAGAGACACATGTGGTCCCTTTAATACTTTGCATATCTGTATTAATTGTTTAGCTCTGTGGTGATAAGTACCCTGGCTATAAACGAGACAGATTTGGGATTAACATGACTTCTGGTTAATGGCTGAGGACCACCAATACCACCACTGCCCTGGGAAATGAGGCCATTCCAAGCTGGTGCGAGAAACAGCCTTCCGTGCTGCAGAAAAGGCCTCCCACTCACCTAGGTGCTTTAATCTCGTGAGACAAAGATTCTTTATAATACTAATTTCTCAAAATGTATGTATTTTTTTTATCTTATTTTCTTACTTATTCGGCTTCGAAAATCCCTGTGAAGATTTCTCCAAAGCTCCTATCTCTGCTGCCAAATTTATGAGTCTGTTTTCATTTTAACATCTACTCTGTGCCTGCTTTGTCCGGTAGTTTCAAGGGACAAAGTAATGAAGAGCACATGGTGTTTGTGCCTGAGATATTCAATGTACTGGAGCGATGGGCACGTCACCAGACACGCACAGTAACGTCACAGGGGACTTGACTGAACGGAATGTCATTCAGCCATACTCATAAAGCTAAACTTTTGGGGGAGAAAACCACATATATTTTAAACTATATAGACAAAAGATGGAAAGCATTGCCCAGTGAAACCTTTATTCCCAATGCCTGCAAAGAATAATTTTAAATACAAAAATATATAAAAATGTCTGTACATTTTAATAAGATTTTTTAATGAAGAAAACTAAAAAACCCACGGCAGTTCTAAAACACAGATGTGGCCATTCCTGCAAAGAATTTATGGTCCTCTTCCTGAAGACATTCACAGCGTGTTGGGGAGAAAGACATGTCAATCACTATGAATGATAAGGTCACAGGTGACCTGACAGTGAACTGAATATTTTCAACCACACTCATGAAATTAAGATTTTGTGGGGAAACCCCACATATATCTTAAACTATATGGACAAAAGATGAGAAATCTTGCCCAGTTAAACCTTTATTCATAATGTCTGAAAATAAAAATTTTAGATACAGAAATATATATAAGTGATTATAATTTGTGTTAAATTTTTAATGAAAAAAAATTTTAACACTGCATTTCTAAAACACAGATGTGGCCATTCTGCAAAGAATTTATGGTCTTTTCATGACCCATTAAAGTCACTGCACCTGACTGTTCTCAGACCCAGAAGCCCATTGCGCCGGTCAGCAAAAACCAAGCATTAGTCTCCCCTCAAGGCCAATTATTCCACCCAGGTGAACTTCTGTGAAAACAAACTGAATTATCAAGAATTCTTCTGCTGATTTTAAAAGAGTTTGAAAGTTGAAAAGGAAAAGAAAGATACTGAATGGTTGGCTTTGAAAACTTGGCAGATAAATTGCAATTTTCTCTGAAAATCTTGAAATCAAACAAGGCCATAGATTCTCTTCAACTGCCGGATTATTGAAACTGTCCCCAGGGGTCTGCCCTGATGAACAATAACTTCATTCACAGACAGATGAGAAAACTAAGATCCACAGGCTTTCAGGGATTTGTCCAAGGTCACAAATTTAGTAAAACAGGGCAACAGAGCAGAGATGACCAATCCTTAGAGAATTAAAGGCAGTTTTGCAAAACTATGCCAAAAAAATCAATATTTACTGAAAACATTTAGATGAAGAGATAAAAGGGTATGTCTAAAGGAATCATGAATTAAACTCTGATCGTCCTCTCTAAGACTTTAAAGACATTTAACAGGGCATGGAAATATGCCATTCTTTTATTTTAAACATTGATCCACTTATTCATTTAACACATATTTACTGAACATCTGAGCTGTGACATGTGTTAGCTAAATCGAGAGCAAAGAAGTTGTAGGGTTGGAGAAATGGATGTGAAGTTTAGCACTTACTCTTTGTCTAAGAGGCAAAGCCTACTCTTCCTGCCTCCTAGACTTCTAATGAGCTAAATGCAAAGGTCACAATGCAAAGGTTACCATTTAGGGGGTACCTTTGTAAGAATAAGAGGCAACTTTCTGGAAGGATGGAAGGCCAGTGTCAGTCATTGGGGTAAAGCAAGGAAGGCATTGAATGTGGATCTCTCCACTGCTGTTTTATTTTGTAAGGCAGTGCAGAGGACCACCTTGGGATCACTTATTAATCTTTCATCCTGAAGGGTCACCATGGTACACATGTAGGAATAAATTCAGCAATGAATTACTAAATGTGTAAATGAATCCTGCATCTCATTTTGTGGGTGGTTCAAAAGCCTGAATGTGGTTTTCCTCTACTGTTGCAGGTAAAACAAACATGATTATGAAAAGCACGCTCATACAATTTTCAAGAGAAGTGAAAATAGATGCAGCATTTACTCAGGGGGTCAAGCCAAAGAAAATAAAATTTCCCCAACCAATGCTTAATTCATGATTAAGAGTTCTTTATTCTTAATAATTCTTTATTTATTTTTTATTTTTTAGTTAGTATTTTTTTTGAGGTGAGGGATCAGAGACACAAAGAGAGGGAGAGAGAGAATCCCAAGCAGGATCTGCTGTATCGGCACAGAGCCCGACCTGGGGCTCGAACCCATGAACTCTGAGGCCATGATGTATGGTAGGTTCTCCTTCATGAGGAGGAGTCCTGTGGAGCCCACGAGTGAGACACAATGACTTTCCCAAAGGCTGATGGCTGATGGGAAGAGGGACATTCCCAAACCCCGCAAATGGGAATGTGAAAAAGGGATGCTACTCAGTGGAATCGTGAATGGTCCCGCAGAGACTGTACACCATGGATGTCCCCAAAAGAGATGGAAACGGACCAAGAGCTGAGGGCTAATGGCAAACTTTATTAGGAACAGCATTTTATTTTATACCCTTCTTAGAACATAGTAAATGTTTAGTTAGCAGGAAATGTTTAACCAGAATAATAGATACAGATACAGAGCGGGCAGAACAGGAACAGCTTGCAAATGTGCATGGGTGTATGGCCAGTGCCATGGCTTCCTGACCCACGTGGCTGAAGACCAGGAAGGCTCTATCCTGCACATGAAGTCCCATGTTCCCAGTGTTCTGGGAACAGAGGTCCAATAAGGACAATTCATGCACAAGGACAGTGCTGAGGACAGAGGTCGTATAAGGACAGTTCATCCTATTTCCCAACAATGGTGGGCAGCTGAAACCAGAAGTTGGCTGCATAACTGATTGAACCACCCAGGCACCCCAATAATTTCTTATTCTTAATGAAGTGTTGATAAAGAGTTCCTTATTCTTAGTAAAGGATTCTCGATGGGGTCCTTGCTCTTCAACATGTGCCTCTGTTCTTGTTTCAGCTCCATCTTCAGGTCTCCCCTGCCCTTAACAAATGGAACCCACAAACATGGACAGCACAGCCCTCCCCGCTACATAGTTTTAGTGAATCCTGTCCAGCAGAGATTGTCTTCACGAAAGTAAGATGTGCCACCATTTGAAATGCCAGACTGTGTTTACTGAGCAAGAGGGCTCCTGAAAGTTTACTTTGGCATCACCATTTACGTGTTTTAACATCCTCTTGGCAGCACTGTTTCAGATGTTCATAGAGCATGAGGGGGAATGAGAACTGATGGAAATTCTTGATAGGATGTTCACAGAGGCTGCAGGACTGAGAAGGAGGTGAGTGCTCCTATCCGAGTGACCACCCTGCCTGTATAACTTTCTGTACTCCAGTTCCTCTCAGGCGGCCAGGGCCGAGAACCTGGGCAGAAAGCTAATGATGGAAATAGGGCTTTTCCTAGGCCCAGGAGACTCAGTAGGCTAAAAGGGGTTGGTTCAAATTCTCCCACGCCCATTACATCTCCTATTCATTTCCTCCAGATAGCTCTCATCTCTGTATGCCCCAGTTCCTCAAGGCTCAGCTCACCCACCATGAAGAGCCAACCCACACAAGTCTTACCTCACTGCAGGCTCGGAAGGAAGTGTGTGTACCTGCTCTGTGGCACTTGTCTTCTCATTGGGGCCTTTTCATAATAGTAGCCTAATGCTACATGGAAGTAGAAATTGTGGTCTTAGAAAACAGAGATGCTTTTTTAAAAAAATTTTTAATGTTTGTTTATTTCTGAGAGAGAGAGAGAGAGAGAAAGAGAGAGAGAGAGAGAGAGAGAGGGAGAGAGACAGTGTGTGACCAGAGGAGAGGCAGAGAGAGAGGGAGACACAGAATCTGAAGCAGTCTCCAGGCTCTGAGCTGTCAGCACAGAGCCTGACTCGGGGCTTAAACTCACAAACCATGAGATCATGACCTGAGCCGAAGTAGGAAGCTTAACCAACTGAGCCACCCTGGCACCCAAGAAAACAGTTTTTCGCAGTGATTCTTACAGTAGGGGGCTTAATACATCAACACTGACTGAATAAAAAAGCAAAGCATTTCTAGATGAATCAAAAATAGAATCCTGAGGTATCGCCAAATCTACTGCACCATACTGGAACATGGAGGTTGTTTGGAGATGGGGGAACAGGAATAGGTGAAATGACATGGAGAAAATATAGGAAGAAAGAAGTGGGGGGAATCATGATTCACTGAAAATTATGCCCATTATTATCATGTAAAGACTCTGGGGAAAACAACTTAATACTTGATTGTTCCAAGATAGGTTTTCTCACTTTAGATGAAATCTCAAGAGACAAGGGGATAGATGACTAACAGACAATGATCCCAGCATGACAGTATATGAGTGCAAAAAGGTCAGCACCACACAGGCATGGGAGAGAAGGAGTGAGAACAGTACATGTTTTTCAAGCGGATTTTTTGCAGGTGTCTTTCCAGATCCCAGCATGCACTGTATCTTTGCAGTGAATTTTCTCTCAAATTCAATCTGGCTTGGCTTTTTCCAGCATTCTTTGGAACACGTTTGTCTCACAAATGCAGCAGGTAGGGAGGAGATGGTGAAGAAATGCGTTAAATGAGGTAATTGGAGGGGCATATTTAACACAATAAGAGGATATGAAAATTATTCCCATTGACATGTTCTGTGTCCAGGGAAACTGTGTTTGCATAAAATTTCACGAGCCTTCTTTAATCAATCAGTCATGAAACATTTATTTGTACAACTTTGCCCCTACGTTAGTATTTCACTTTGAAGTCATCTGTCTACTTCTCTCCATTTCCACGGCCACTGTCCCTCATTTAGTCACTGCAAAGGCTTTCCGCTGGTCTGTCTCCTCTTGGCTCCTTAAACCCATTCTCCACACACCACCTATGAATGAATTTTTAAAGCATACATCAGCTCATGTCACTCCTTGCTGAGCCATTCAATGAATTCCAAGTGCATTTCATAAACAATTCCAGTTCCATAGCGTGGTGTCCCAAGGCATACTCATTGAAAAATGGTAAATATTATTTTTCTAAAGGTGTAATTATTGGGGCAGTGAGGATGATGACAACAGGCAGTTGAGATCTGAGGACAGACGGAGCGATAGCTCACACTGAGGTGAGAGAACGGTGGTTGGATGGGTTGCATTAGGAGTCAGAATTGGTAGACCAAGTGGACAATTAAAGTGATACAACGGGAAAATTAGAGAGTGAGTTTTAGGGTTCTACGTTTATTGTATGTTATTATTTTTTAATTTTATTTGAGAGGGACAGAACGTGCAAGTGAGGGAGAGGGGCAGAGGGAGGGAGAGAGAATCTCAAGCAGGCTACGCTCTCAGCATGGAGTCCAACGTGGGCTCAATCCCATGGGATCATGACTTGAGCCAAAATCAAGAGTCAGACCCTCAGCCAACTAAACCACCCAGATGCCTCTAGGATTCTCCATTTAAATGATGTGATTGATTGCCAGAGAGAACATAAGAGAAGCACGCTGGGCATAGCACAGAAAGAATGAAGAGGGAAAGGAGGGAAGGGAAAGATTGGAAGGACTGTGGAACTTACATATTAACAAACACTCGGGGAGCACTTACTATATGCCAGGCACTGCTCCAAACACTTGACAAATATGAACTCATCGAAAACGCAGAGCAGCCTTCCAAGGCATCTGCTGTTAGTAGGTTGTGTGCAGATGAACAAAATGAGGCACAGACATGTTCCATATCTTGTGTACGATTCCACAGTTTATAACTGGTGGATATGAGATTGGAACCCAGGTGTCCTGGCCCCAAGTTCATGTCCCGATGAACATGGACATTGGACATGCCTCTCTGGGAGGTCTCCAGTGGTTCAAAGCACATTTGCACTGTCAGGCAGCCATCACCACCATTCATCTCCAGAACACTTTTATCTTTCCAAACTGAGGCTCTGTACCCATTAAACCAGAATTTCCCATTCCCATCCCACCCCTAGTCCCAGGCCACCACTATTCTACTTTGTGTTTCTACAAATTTGAAGATTTTTCTTTATATATATAGTTTATTGTCAAATTGGTTTCCGTATAACACCCAGTGCTCTTCCCCACAAGTGCCCTCCTCCATGACCATCACCCCCCCTTCCCCTTCCCCCTTCAGCCCTCATTTCATTTTCTGTATTCAAGAGTCTCTCATGATTTGTTTCCCTCCGAGGGTGTCATGCTAAACAAAATAAGTCAGGCGGAGAAGTACAGATACCATACGTTTTCACTCAGGTCTAACAGAAGAAACCTAACAGAAGACCATGGGGAGAGGAAGGGGGGAAAAAGAGTTAGGGAGAGGGAGGGAAACAAATCATGAAGATTTTTCTTTACAATCAGATACTTCCTTTATGAAATCACAGAGCAAAAGATGCATCTGGACCCTTCAAGGTTTGGGGGAGGATTGAATCCCTTCTAGGAAATAATGAGTTTCCCTAATAGCAATGACATTTTGTGGCTTTTTCTTGCTCCTCTCTTCTTCTGTCTTGTGTACCCTTTGCCCATCCTCAGTAGCTGTCCTCTGCACACAGAGGATGGTTAATGACTGTTCCAATATTAGATTAAACCTCTTATGCACAAAGGAATTCATGAATAGAGTTTTAATATGACTGATTACTTTGGCTTGTCTATGAAAATCTTCTCTGTGCTCATGTAAGCTCAGAGGTTCTTACTAGTAAAGGCACTGAATTTATAAAACTTTAAATTTCTAGAAGCACAATGAAAACTGAACATCTTTGATTTAACAGGAGAAAACCCCCTTTTTTCTGTAATTTTTCAGTGATGGTAAATCTATATTAATCACTTTAAGGAAAGGACTGAGTGTTGGAGAAATAAACATACAGAATTTGCATATTTAATCAGGATATATGCTTAGGAAAAACACAGCACAGAATTTGGAATCAAATCATGGGTCTGTCATTTAGCCATGAATGAACGTGGACAAGAAAGTGTATTATTCTCAGCCTGGTTTTGTCATCTGCAACATGGGGTCTCACTGGCTTATAGAAGGAATAACTGGGATATTATATGGAAATGCATTTCTATCTGGGAGCAGGTCACAATTGCCATTTTCCCTTAGCTTTATTTCTGGTACATCACAATTTTGTTGCAGATTTTGCTCTGTTCATTGAGGTTAGACATTCCTCCCATGTTAAAAAAAAAAAAAAAGGTATCCTGTAATACAACATTAACTGAATTCCAATCCAAAATGTCATTTTACTTTATTCTGGGGTTTCATATGAAACTAACAAATATAATTGTGTGCGTGCGTGTGTGTGTGTGTGTGTGTGTGTGTGTGTGTGTGTATAAATCCCCTATTAAGAACCCACCATAAGTGAATAAACATCACTAAATAGTTTGTGGCAAGACACCATGCTCTGAAGACAATGTCTCACGTGATGAAAGCAGTGACATCTCAATAAGCAAGAAGAGTGCCCGAGAGCTGGAGACAGCAGGTCTATGGGACAGATGTTGGGTTCTAGAACCCTTCTAGGTTTTACCCGATATAATGTTATTCCTTTTTAAAAACTCTTAATATTATTTCACAAAATAAATTGAAAGGTGTAAGGGACTATATAGACTTAAGTGTCTTCTAATTTCTACTTGGTTTTAATTCAACATATTATTGAATTTACACCAGTTGGAGCTGTTTTGCGCACACCATAAGCTCTGAATAAATATTAAGCAGATCGAGGCTTTCAACTGCCAAAAACAAACTGTCCATTTTTCAAGGATTCTTGTTTCACTTTATGAACTTGCACACCAATGATTTAAGTTTCTGTGGGTATTTCTCACTTAACATGAAACAAAACCCTTCCATCCCCTGGAACAAACACGGAGGATACAGTCAACAAGTTGGGTTTTCACAAGAATTCATAATGGGTTGAAAAATGATGAAAACAAACTAGGGAAGAGGTGACCAAGCCTTGAAGTAAATGCTATCACTTCCCATTCTCTGCTCTAAGGGGAGACGGTGGTTCTATACTGCATTTCTTTGTAACAGAATAAGAGTTCCACGATACTTTTATTGCATGAGTGATCTTTTAAAGATCTCCCTTCACATACATATGAAAAACACAACTCTATTTTTTTTAAAAATTACATTTATTTATTTTTATTTTTTTTTATTTATAATTTATTGTCAAGCTGGTTTCCATATAACACCCAGTGCTTTTCCCCACAAGTGCCCCTCTCCATGACCATTACCTCCCTTCTCTTTTCCCCTTCCCTCTTCAGCCCTCAGTTTGTTCTCAGTATTCAAGAGTCTCTCATGATTTGCCTCCCTCCCTCTCCCCAACTCTTTTCCCCCCTTCCCCTTCCCATTGTCCCCTATTAGGTTTCTCCCATTAGACCTATGAGTGAAAATATATGGTATCTGTCCTTCTCCGCCTGACTTATTTCGCTTAGCATGACAGACTCCACGTCCATCTGCTTTGCTATGAATGGCTAGATTTCATTATTTCTCATTGCCATGTAGTACTCCATTGTGTATATATATCACATCTTCTTGATCCATTCATCAGTTGATGGACATTCAGGCTCTTTCCATGATTTGGCTATTGATGAAAGTGCCACTATGAACATTGGGATACATGTGCCCCTATGCATCAGCACTCCTGTATCCCTCGGGTAAATACCCAGCAGTACTATTGCTGGGTCATAGGGGAGTTCTACTGATAGTTTTTTGAGGAACCTCCACACTGTTTTCCAGAGCGGCTGTGCCAGTTTACATTCCCACCAAAAGTGCAGGAGGCTGCCCATTTCTCCACATCCTCACCATAATCTATAGTCTTTTGATTTGTTCATTTTAGCCACTCTGACCAGCATGAGGTGGTATCTCAGTGTGGTTTTGATTTGTACTTCCCTGATGATGAGTGACATTGAGCATCGTTTCATATGTCTGTTGGCCATCTGGATGTCCTCTTTGGAGAAGTGTCTATTCATGTCTTCTGCCAATTCTTCACTGAATTATTCATTTTTCAGGTGTGGAGTTTGATGAGTTCCTTGTATATTTTGGATACTAGCCCTTTATCTAATATGTCGTTTGCAACAATCTTTTCCCATTCTGTCAGTTGCCTATTAGGTTTCTTGATTGTTTCCTTTGCAGTGCAGAAGCTTTTTATCTTGATGAGGTCCCAATAGTTCATTTTTTTCTCTTGATTACCTTGCCTTTGGGGATATGTTGAGTAGGAAATTGTTGCAGCTGAGGTCAAGGAGGCTGTCTCCTGCTTTCTCCTCTAGGGTTTTTATGGTTTCCTTTCTCACGTTCAGGTCCTTCATCCATTTTGAGTTTATTTTTGTGTATGGTGTGAAAGAGTGGTCTGGTTTCATTCTTCTGCATGTTGCTGTCCAGTTCTCTCAGCACCACCTGTTAAAGAGGCTGGTTTTTTTTTCCATTGGATACTTTTTCCTGCTTTGTCAAAGATTAATTGGCCATACATTTGTGGGTCCAGTTCTGTGTTTTCTATTCTATTCCATTGGTATATGTGTCTGTTTTTGTGCCAGTACCATACTGTCTTCATGGTGGCAGCTTTGTAGTGAGGCTAAAGTCTGGGATTGTGATGCCTCCCGTTTGGATTTCTTCTTCAATATTAGTTTGGCTATTCGGGTTTTTTTGTGGTTCCATATGAATTTTAGGATAGTTTGTTCTAGTGTTGAGAAGAGTGCTGGTGCGATTTTGATGGGGATTGCATTGAATGTGTAGATTGCTTTGGGTAATAATGACATTTTAACAATGTGTATTCTTCTGATCCATGAGCATGGAATGTTTTTCCATTTCTTTGTGCTTTCTTCAATTTCTCTCATGAGCTTTCTATAGTTTTCATCATACAGGTGTTTTACATCTTTGGTTAAGTTTATTCCTAGGTATTCTATGGTTTTTTTGTGCAATTGTGAATGGGATCAATTTCTTGATTTTCTTTCCACTGCTTCATTATTGGTATTTAAAAATGCAACTGATTTCTGTACATTGATTTGTGCCCTGCAACTTTGCTGAATTCATGGGTCAGTTCTAGAAGGCTTCTGGTGGAGTCTACTCGGTTTTCCATGTAGAGTGTCATGTCGTCTGCAAAAAGGGAAAGTTTGACTTCTTCTTTGCCAATTCTGATGCTTTTATTTCCTTTTGTTGTCTCATTGCTGCTAGGACTTCCAGATTATGTTAAAAACAGTGGTGAGAGTGGACATCTCTGTCGTGTCCCTGATCTCGGGGGAAAGCTCTCAGTTTTTCCCTATTAAGGATGATATTAGCTGTGGGCTTCTCATAAATGGCTTTTATAATGTTTGAGTAAGTTCCTTCTATCCCGACTTTCTCGAAGGTTTTTATTAAAAGGGGTGATATATTTTGTCAAATGCTTTTTCTGCATCTATCGACGGGATCATATGATTTTTACCTTTTCTTTTGTTAATATGATGTATCACATTGATGGGTTTGTGACTATTGAACCAGCACTGTAACCCAGGAATGAATCCCACTTGATCATGGTGGATAATTGTTTTTATATGCTGTTGAATTCAAATTGCTAGTATCTTGTTGAGTATTTTTGCATCTGTATTCATTAAGGATATTGGCCGGTAGTTCTTTTTTTTTGTTGAGTCTCTGTCTGGTTTGGGTATCAAAGTGATGCTGGCTTTGTAGAATGAGTCCGGAAGTTTTCCTTCTATTTCTATTGTTTGGAATAGCTTGAGAAGGATGGTTATTAACTCTGCTTTAAATGTCTGGTAGAATTCCCCTGGGAAGCCATTCAGCCCTGGGCTCTTAGTCGTTGGGAGATTTTTGAAAACCAATTCAATTTCTTTACTGGTTATGGGTCTGCTCATATTTTCTCTCTCTTCCCATTTGAATTTTGGTAGTGCATGTGTGTTCAGAAATTTTTCCATTTCTTCTAGATTGTCCAGTTTGTGGGCATATAATTATTCATAGCAATCTCTGGTGATTGCTTGTATTTCTGAGGGATCAGTTGTAATAGATTCATTTTCATTCATGATTTTATCTATTTAGGTGTTTTCTCTTTTCTTTTCTTCCTGAAAAGCATGGCTAGAGCTTTATCAATTTTGTTTAGTTTTTTAAAATACCAACTCTTGGTTTCATTGATCTGTTTAATTGTTTTTTTTTTTTTTGGATTCTATATTGTTTATTTTGGCCCTGATCTTTATTATTTCTCTTCTTTTGCTTTTTTGAGAGTCAGAGAGAGACAGAGCATGAGCATAGGAGGGTCTGAGAGAGAAAGAGACACAGTATACAAAGAGGGCTCCAGGCTCTGAGCTGTCAGCACAAAACTTGATGCAGGCTCTAACCCACAAATCATGAGATCAGGACCTGAGCCAAAGTTGGATGCTCAACCGACTGAGCCACCCAGGTGCCCCAACACAACTCTATTTAATGCTGTAACATTTTCTCTGTCTGTGATTTTAAAAAGTACAGATGAGCAGGGACAACTGTGTGATTCAGTGAATTAAGCATCCGACTTTGGCTCAGGTCATGATCTCGTGGTCCGAGAGTTTGATTCCGATGTTGGGTTCTATGCTGACAGTTCAGAGCCTGGAGCCTGCTTCAGATTCTGTGTCTCCTTCTCTGGCCCTTCCCCATTCGCAGTCTCTCTCTCTCTCTCTCTATCTCAAAAGTAAATAAAAATTGAAAAAAAATTTAAATAAGAATGAGCATCACTACACACATCAATGGCTTCTTGTTTTCTTATCCAGTTTAATCCTTAAATGATTCATCTACTCCTGGGAGAAGAAACAACTACACATTCCCTGTTGAGATCTTCCATGCTCAATTTTATTTGGAAGAAAATGCACACCCACCCTCTGGGTTCACCTTGCCCACCCCACGTGACTCTGCAATTCTCTGTCTACATGGAACTCCAGTGAACGATTTCATCTTTTCATGATGGCCAGGTGAACAAGCTTTTGTTATTCTCATCCTCTGCCATCAAATCACAGCTAACTCCTCTCTTTGGCCTGGGAGGAGGGTTTGATCCTGACTTTGTTACTAATTAGCTGATTACTACTATGCAAACTCACACACGTCTTTCCTTTGGCAAGCCTCATTTCTGCATTTTTAAAAGGAGTAAATTGGACTAGATTATATCTCATGTGCCATCCAGCTTTAAAAGTTTATATTCTCAATTATTTATGTATCTACTTATTTATAATGTGCTCAACAGCATTAAATGTCATTTAGGTCATTCCCAGCTCAGCGGCCTAACTATATCCCCCACTTAGTTCTTTTTGGCTCTAAGTCATTCAGTATTGTCATAGTGATCTTTTCTCTGCTTGCAGTCATTTTCTTTCTAACCTCAAAGGTAAATTTTACTGCTTTTCTTATCTGTTACTTTTACTTAAAGCAATCTACTAAGTCCATGAGATCCCAATTATAACATCAAAAGGCAAGCTCAAACGAAAGAATAAATATGCAAAAATTGGGGCACCTGGGTGGCTGAGTCCATTAAGTGTCCGACTTCGATTCAGGTCATGATCCCACAGTCTGTGGGTTCAAGCCCTGCATTGAGCTCTGTGCTGACAGCTCAGAGTCTGGCTCCTACTCAGATTCTCTCTCTCTCTCTCTCTCTCTCTCTCTCTCTCTCTGCTCCTCTCCTGCTTATGCATGCTCTCTCTCTCTCAAAAATAAATAAACTTCAATAAATAAATAAATAAAATATTTAATAAACTAAAAAATGCAAAAATACCAGAAAGATCTGAAAAAGAAGAGTAAGAAGGGATGACAGCTCATATAAATTAGAGGGGCACATGATGAAGATGTAATAGTTAAAGGCATTTAGCGCTGGTGCAAAATATGATGTACAGGCCAATCAGACCATGCAAGCCTGGAAATAAATCCAAGAATCCAGAACTTACTACATTAGAACTCTGAAGCTTCAAATCATAGATCAACTGTTCATTCAGAACCAGTGATAGCTGGACTATTTGTACTTGATAACAAAATAAATTTCAGATGGAATAAAGGTATAAGTACTTTTTTAAATCCTAAAAATCTCAGGGGGTGTGAACATATTGGTATACTATTTCATGACATCAAAAACATATATAACTTCTTTTTTAATTTATTTATTTTGAGAGAGAGAGAGAGCAAGTACAAGCAGGGGAGGGATGGAAACAGAAGGAGAGAGAGAATCCTAGGCAAGCTCTGCATTGCCAGCCCAGAGGCCGATTTTGGCCTCGATCTCACATGATCTCATGAGGTCATGACCTGAGCTGAAACCAAGAGACAGATGCTTAACTGACTGAGCCACCCAGGTGCTCCTCAAAGCATATATAATTTCTAAACATGGCAAGGAATCTGGTAGCCATAAAAAAAAAGTCAGACCATTTGACTGCAAGAATTTAAAAATACTTATGTGGAAAAAGCAAGCAAACAAACACCAAGGACAAAGCCAAAAAAACAATAAGTGGGAAAAAAACACAATGCCCCATATATGACAGAAAGCAAATTTTATTAATAAAAATTTCTCACAAATCAATGTGAAAAAATCAGACCTTAAGAAAAAATGAACCAAGATTGACCACAGGGGTAAAAATGTAGGATATGGATGATAAACAGATGGGCAAACATAAATAACACTGATGCTCTCAGCCTAGATCAGCAACTCTGTGTATGTGCGGTGCACAGGTGATGAACACAGACGTTTGTGCCCAGTCTTTCAACCTCAGCTCTTCAGCTCTTAGCTGTGTGATCTTGGGCAACTAACTAAACCATTCTGGGCCCCCTAATCTTTATTTGGGGAGATTAATGATGGTATAAATCTCCAATTTTTTCACAAGAATTCAGTGAGTTGATATTTGAATGGACCTCAGATCATTGTTGGGAAAACAGTAAGTGCAACATAAGTGCTCTAACTCTAACTCCCTAGGAGACAACCAGGGGCAGGGCAGGGCAGCAGAAGAAGACCTGCGTCCCCATACCATGTCCCATCTGGCTGACGAAGGGCTATGGAGCAGTTTGCCTCACTAATGGACCAAAAGCAAATAGGACCGGGGTGCCTGGGTGGCTCAGTTGGTTACGCGTCAGACTCTTGATTTTGGCTCAGGTCATGATCTCACAGTTCCAGAGTTCAAGCCCCGTGTCAGGTTCTGTCCTGACAGTGAGGAACCTGCTTGGGATTCTCTCTCCCTCTGTCTCTGCCTTAAACCCACTCATGCTCTCTCTGTCTCAAAAGTAAATAAATATTGTTTTTAAAAAATGAGAGAATGATGTAAGCCATGTGCTATTTAGATATTATTTCTTCATATGTAGTAAGTTTTGTTATTTTCTTTTTTTATAATTTTTTAATGTTTTATTTTATTTTAATTTTATTTTTTGAGAGAGAGAGAGAGTGTGTGAGCAGAAAAGGGTCAAAGAGAGAGGGAGACACAGAATCTGAAGCAGGTTCCAGGTTCTGAGCTAGCTGTCAGCCCAGAGCCTGACGCGGGGCTCGAACACATGAACGCGAGATCATGACCTGAGCTGAAGCCGGTCGCTCAACTGACTGAGCCACCCAGGTGCCCCAGCATTGTTATTATCCAAGGAAATTGTCCTGGGCACTAAAATTTTTTATTTAATGACTAGTTTAATCCTCAGGAGAGGTTTTAATGAGCTGGAATCTCTTCTCCTTCGTGTGGTGGAGTGGGAAATGGGGGTTGGAGTGGGAGAGGGTGAGAGTGGGGCAGTGTGGGAAGAGGAGGGATGGCCAGCGGGGGGGGCTCCAGGGGTCACCCAGGACTGAACATCTCTGGTCCCAAGACGCCTGGGAAAGCCATGCAGTTCCAGTGGGACCCCCTTCTGCTCTGGCCAGCTCAGGCACCCCAGCGCCCCCCTGGCTGGCCCCAGGTGCACGGCTACAAAACCTCGGCACTGGAGACCCTGCTTTCACCGAGCACACCTCGCAGACAGCCTGGAGCCCTGACCTGGAAGGGTTGTCCTGAAGCCTGTGCAGCTTAAGCCAGAAGCTTCCGGGCAGACCGAGAACAAGTGAGCGCCTACCAGATTTATCATCTGGGATTTATCATCTTCAAAGGTCATCGCATCGTAAATCATTCATTGATAAAGAGTTATAGACCTCCTGGTTCCGAGTTCATACTCTCTATAGTAAATTAGAGGATTAGCGGGCCCCAGTCATTTGTTTTTCAGGCTCCTAACTTAATGCTGAGGATATCATTACTTCACCTCCTTCAACGTGCCACCTATCACTCAGAAGGGACTCAGACCCTGCGAAATATCTAGCTCAAATGCATTGCCAAACAATTTCGGTTCCTAAATCTTTCATCTTCAAGAGAAGTTTCCAAATGCATATTGATGAGAGAAAAATAGCAGAGGGAAGCTTCGAGAACTTCTTTCTCACTGTTTTTACATTTCCTATCAAGCCCATGCCAGCAACGGCGGGCACCTTCCCGTCAGTTTGATTTATTGCGTAATTAATATTCTGCCCGCTGCCAGAACCCAGGGTCTCCGAGTTACTCTTAACACTGTTCAAAAAGAAAATTGCTCAAAAGAGCTGTGACGGGTGCCTGACGGGACTTGCTGTAAGGCAACTCGGGGATGGTTGACCGTATTTCTACGGAAACAAAACAAAACAAAACAAAACAAAACAAAACAACCCAAAACCTAAACCAAACCAAACCAAAACAAACCAGTAAATGTGGCTTGGCAGGAAATGCCCGGAAAATGTGAATTGAGGAAGGAGTGGGAAGGCAATGTGAACGCAAAGGTCGTGTTTGTGACAAGAAGCGTGAATGATGGCATTGCCAAGCTATTTCCAAACCAAATGGACGAAGAGCAGAAGGAAACTGGCTGGCGAAGGCTTTAAATAAATCTGCTGTTTTCCTAACAACCATCTCTCCCAAACCACAGACTATCTTTAGCCATAGATCACTTGTAGTCTTAAGTGCACATCTGCATAATAATTTAGGTTTACGGTGTACATTCACAGATACGCTGCAACCTTCTATATTTGCTGTAAAAACCAACAGCACTGAGAGTGTATTTAAATATAAGGGAATGAAATTCTGAGAATATAAATAACAATAAAAGAGCATATGACAGTGTCTATATTTACAGCCAACCTCTTTATTTCGGATGGGGCAGGAAGAGGCAGCAGGCAGTGTTAGAAATACCAATAAATCTCTTTCCTGGGATGACATTTTTAAGTTGTACAAATCTATTTTTACCTGCCTTTGGACGTGTTATATAATTTTAAGGCTTTCGTGACATTTTTGGCCCCAGAGAACCCTAAGGTGGAACCCGCCCGCCTCTTCAGTGTCACTTCTTCCGATATCCGGTTCAGTCATCCTGCCCCATAAAGAGTTCCTCAGGCTCCCCGTGGGCTACAAAATCAAGTGCAGAGACTCTGGAGACCTCACCCCGCCCTTTATTTGCTCAGCTTAGCTTGGGGGTCTGTCTCGGGCTTCCTGCTCGATCATGCAAAATATTCCCTGTTCTGTGGATACGGCAGTGCCCATGCTGTCTTTCCTTGTTCCCACTCAGTCAATGATCAAATGATCATCCTTCCTGACTTTCCCAGTGAGGAGTCAGCCTGCCTTCCTCCTTGCCTCTTGGGGTCTCTGTTCGGAGCTGCATGTAGTCTCCTAACATAATCATCTATTTATTTTTCTGCCACCTTTCCTAGACCTGCCAGACTTCTCATGGGCACGTGCTATGTCTTATTTTGGCAATAATTCAAAATACCAGAGGGACCAAGAGGAGCTTACTGGGCTTGATCCACAGGCGTAATCTAATGAGAGTATTTTATAGCATAATAACATTATCTCGGTTGAGCGAAAATGCCCGTGGTTGGAGAACTTCATTCAGTTCTCTGAACAGGATCAGAGGGAAGCATGTTTTGAATTTGCACTGCTCCAGTGGTTTTCTTAAAATGATGAAATCCATGTCAATGGCTGGCTTAAAAATCTTCCTTCGTCTTACTTAACCTTCTCAGGAACCCAGAACTCTTCCTTGTACCTGAGGACACTGCCTCTCAGGGCAAGTGAATGACCCACCATCCAGGGAAAAATAGGGCCCACAGGTGGGTGCTTAGTTGTGTCTGAGGCCAAAACCACAGCTCTCCCCAATGTTCTCGAGGACCGACACAGTGTCCTTGACATGGTTTGTAAAGAACTTTCCTGACTGGCCCTTGTTTATTTCTCCAGCCCAATGGTTGCCACCAGCCTCTTGAACACTGGGTCAGTTGTTATCCTGAACCATTTTCTCGCCTCCTGTGCCCTTGGCCTGGGTATTGATTCCCCCTGAGTGGGAATGGCCCACACCGCTTTCCTTAGCTCATGTCACCACTCTTTCCTTTTTTGTTTGGGAACAATGGGATCCCTGAGACCCCAGGATTTAGCACAGTATTTTGTACGCAGCAAAACTATTCAATGGATTGTATTTGTACTCAGGAACTTTAATGAAAAAAGTAAGGGAAGCTCTCTACTTTGTTCATCATTAGGAAGTGATTTAAGCTTTGAGAACAGGAATTTCCAGGCACAATGGTGACAAATTAAAGGACAAATCAGGAAAGTGCATCATAACAGGAGAGATGGTGAATATCTCATGATCTGGAAAAGACCTTGGATTGTTATGATACTCATTAACATAAAAGATTTTCAGTATCAAAAAAGTATGATTATCAAAAAAATATTTGGTGAATCTAGTTCATCAGAATGCATTTTGTATTAAAAGCATTGGAAACTTAAATATCTAACTTTGAAATAAGAAGATTAAATGGATTTTACCTGCACAACAGGGAAATTGCCTCACTTAATTCATGCAGAGAAAAAAGAAGCCAGTCATTCATTACCTAGATATTCAACCAGTAACAGCAAGTATTACAAATACCCCAAATATTAAGTAATATAATTGGATAGTGTATTTGTTTACCTATTTATTTTATTGAATCAAGCTTTAAAGTAGGCGTTTACTCGTGTAAGAGGACTCAGGGATTTGCCACTTACAGGTCATTGTTATGGTAGCCATATAGGGACCATTGGTTTCTTATGTGTATTGGTCCATACAGCTCTTTAGGTATGTAATTTTCTTGGGTTTTCTTTTAAGTTTATTTATTTTGAGAGAGAGAGAAGAGCATGATCAGTGGAGGCACAGAGAGAGGGAAGGAGAGAATCTCAACCAGGCTCTGCACTGTCAGTGCATACTCTGATGTGGGGCTCAAACCTATGAGCCATGAGTTCATGATCTGAGCTGAAAACCAGAGTTGGATACTAAATCAACTGAGTCACTCAGGCTCCCCATAATTTCCTCTTTGGTATTGAGGTTTCATTTGTTTATTAATTTTGAGAGACAGAGACAGTGCATGAATTGGCGAGGGGCAGAGCGAGAGGGAGACAGAATCTAAAGCAGGCTCCAGGCTCTGAGCTATCAGCACAGAGCCCGATGTGGGGCTTGAACTCATGAACCATGAGATGATGACCTGAGCCAAAATCTGATGCTTAACTGACTGAGCCACCCAGGCGCCCCTCTGAGGGATTGACTTAAGTAGTGAGAAGAATCTGGCTTATTAGTAAGTGAATTTATTTCTTACTGAAATTCAGATGATGGTAAATCTTAGGTCACTTTCATTGGATGCCTTTAACTCATCAGCCAGCCTCTCCCACTCATTGTCACTCTTTTACTGTTTAATGCCATCCCTCAGACAAAGATGGAAAACTCTTCCCCACTGTGCCTGAATCAGTCCCCTATTTCTCTTGGAGTAAGATATGAACCTTTTTTTTTTATGCCACAGGTAATGTGAATGACCTCTCCCTTCCCACAAGAAGGCACAGAATTCTATCCAAGATGAAATATTGCCCTGGTCCTCTACCATCAGAAAATGCATGGGAAGGAAACATTCTTCAGTGTTAGCACGGAAACCACTCCTCACTGAGACCTGTTTAGTTGGCTCCCTGGACCACCATGTGACCAAGGGAGATGAAACTGCTAGAATTCATACTCTTAAAACTTATTTGTTAAAGTTACATTTTTACCAAAACCTCAATCTCCGCTGTATCTTCTGATTGTTCTCTCTTTTAATAAAATTTGTAGTTTACCTTCCAGCGGTCTGGGAACAGGCAAATAAATGTGGGTGCAGAGACAATACAACTGACTTCTTTTGGAAGTCTTAGAAGGATTTTTAAAGCTTTTATCTGGAGGTAAAACTAGAGCTAAGCCTTTAATGTTAAATGTATAAAATGTTTTACAGTTTTATTCAGCATTTGCCTATACAACCCTGTGCATTAAAATACTTAGCATTCCCATTTTGCAGATAATTAAGTAAGTGCTAGGAAGGTAAACTATCTACTAAGATGTTCTGCACCTTAGTCCTTAAACCTTTGCTTGAACTGGTAAGTGGGCTGTGAGCTACTTTATGTAAAAATCTCTAGATACTTTAAGCCACGTGGCTAACCTCTAAGATTTTCTTGAGTCACTCAACAAGGAGAACAAAACAAAACCCTTTTCCTCTACCCTAAGTTGGCACAGTGGCCAGAGCTCTGAACTGAACTGATGAAAGACAGATTCATAGGAGAAGATGTTTATTTCGGATGCATATGGGGGGGGGCTCACAGAAACAAAACAAAAACCCCAAAGAGGCAGTCAGATTTATATACCATTTGAACTCAGGGCAATGAACTTAGAGAGAAATGACAAAGCAAAGGAAAAGCTTTTGAGACTTAAGGGGCAGTAAACTACGGGAAGGTAAATATAGGGCAAACCTAATGGAAAATTAGGGTTATTTTAGTAAAGTGTATTACGCACATTTCTCTTAGTGCCTGTCCGGGCAGGTAGGAGTCACTCTGATCTTCTTGGTAGGGGACAAGGGTGAGGATGCCTTCACAAAGGGTAATTTATGCACTGTTTTTAAGAAGAAGTGGGAGGGTAAAGAGCTTTTGCTGCAGTCTGCTGTTTCCCAATTCTCTTCAGTTAGAAGCAATTGGCATACCACAGTGGCATAGTGCAGTGTGGCACCAGATCTCCATCACATTCAAGTGCCGGAGTACATAATTCTCCAAATCAGGGCATCTCCAGTCACTTGTCCCAAACTCTCATGCTCCAAAGATGGTACTGAAAGGGCCTTGGTTCCTGGGATTGGTAAAGAGAAAAGAAGAGAGGACAAGGAAGCACAAAGGACAAACTTTGTCAGCGATAGTGTTGGCTCAGTGGGCTCTGGTCTGACCAAATCACCACCATCTACTCCTAGGTGACTAGGATGGCAAATATTTGTAGGAATCCACTAAATGTGTACACACATGAATGCCCTGGGACCAGCCAATGAATTTTAAAAGACTGGCAAACTGACCTGGAGGCAATTGTGCCCACATGACTACATCTATTGCCAATGAAAATGTTATAAAACTTCACAGGAAAAGTCACATGTGTGTTGAATATGCTCTAAAAAAATTGATGCAGGGATTTAACCAATTATCCAGAGGGTTGAAATCAAACCATCCTCTGGGACCCCTCATCAAACAGCTACCACCATTCCTCTCCCACCCCCGCATGGCCCCCACCGAAGAAAAGCGATCAAGGGCTTCTGACACCTTTGTCTTGGCACCTAAAGCCACTCGTAAATCCAAGTCACTTGGGCGGGGCTTACCTTTAAATCCTACGTTTTGATTCTGCTAGTTTCTCTAATATTTGTCAGAATTTTAGAGTTAACTATATTGAGCTATAATTAAAAACAGTATGTATAAAGCAAACCCCGCAAATACCCAAGACTACATCACCTTGCTGCTCTCCTATCTTACCATTCCAACATGGCTGACTGTGACAGACAGCCTCTCTGGTGCATGTCGGGATGAATATGCAAAGAAGAATAAAACCTTTACATATTCACTTGTTTAGGGCTCATATCACCATACATACGCTGCCCGTTAATGTCTGAAACAGGAATAAAAGAACATTCAGCTGTTCTACTGCTTCGAATCCCATTTACCCTTGTGGGCTGCTGCTTGAACCCTTTCAAGGGTTTCTGTCTTTCTGTAGCCCTGAAGCTCCAGGCCATGGGTTGCCGCCAGCCCCTGAGGCCTGAACACAAGATCCCTGATCCACTCAACAGGCCAAATTCCTATTCTGATGTTCGCTTCCTTCACACTACATGAGCTAATTTAGATCCAGAAATGCTCAAACACAGGAAATACATCTCAAAATCCTTAGGCTCAATGACCTAGAGTGCTACTTATTTATCCTGGAGCCTGGGCCAGGGGGTCGGAGGTGGATGAAACATCAAGAAGATCCTGTGACTTTAATGTTGTAGCTTGAGGCACTTTAGTAGATATCCTTAGGCAGTAATAAGATGGCTGACACCAGCCAGATTGAAAGTACCTACTGAATGTTCCAGCCATAGGATATACATACTACACAGTGCTCAAAAATATGTGATAAAGAAATAAGATTCAAAGATTAACAGATTCTGATTCACACATTGGTCGAGAACAAGAACCAAATTAACTAAAGGACTTCCAAATCCTTTTTTCATTTAGTGCTGCATGGTCAAGTCAAGAGTGAAAGGCAAAAAGTCAAACTAATTAACCGAACAATTCAGGCCACAAAAGCTGCTACCGTGAGCTTTCTGAGCTTTGGTGCACAGCTTTCAACTTCACATTGTGGATATGTATATGAAGATACAAGGAGTCTCCAACCTGTGTCTTTTTAAATATGCAACATATGAGGCACCTGGGTGGCTCAGTCGGCTGAGCTTCAGACTCTTGATTCGGCTCAGGCCATGATCTAGTGGTTCGTGAGTTCAAGCTGTGTGTTGGGCTCTGTGCTAACAATGTGGAACATGCTTGGGATTCTCTCTCTCTCCCCACCTCTCTGCCCCTCCCCTGTTCATGCTCTCTGTCTCCCAAAACTAAATAAACTTTTAAAAAGTGGAAAAGAATAGCATACACATCAACATCTGAGTCACAATTCAGATCATATTGTATTCTATGATACAGGAACACGTTTATTTATTTATATATTTTTTAAATGTTTTATTTACTTTTGAGAGAGACAGAAACAGAGAGAGAGAGAGTGCACGAGCTGGGGAGGGACCGAGAGAGAAGGACACACAGAATCCAAAGCAGGCTCCAGGCTCCTATTTGTCAGCACAGAGCCCAAAGCAGGGCTTGTACCCATGAACTGTGAGATCATGACCTGAGCTGAAGTCCGATGCTTACCCGATTGAGCCACCCAGGAGCCCCCACATTTACTTAAAATAGAAAATAGGATAGGTTTAAACCTTACCTGCTCTTTCTTATTAACTGTACATGGAACTATTATCTGTTCAGAATCTGCATCCAGAAAAGTAGAAGGCCAAACTAAACAACAGCCAAGGCAAACAGATCTGTCTTCCTCTATATCCTGAATGCTGTTTGTTGAGCAGAAGACCCCACCAGAAAACAGAGTCTCTTCTGTGGAGGCTAACTGGGAAAGACCCAATCTCCCTGGGGACAGCAGGGTGCACGTTCCTAAAAGCCAAGGGGAGGAGGATGGCCTTCCTCCAGTTATTAATGTTGAAAACCTACTTATGCCTCAAAGCTAGGAAAGTGACTTCCAATGTGCTGTTAAGTATGTGAATAATTCTCTCAATAACCAAAGCTTGGGCATACTACATGAGGTTTTTATTACTCTTACCTACTGTATTAGTCTGCTAGAGCAGCCCTGATCAAATATCATAGACTGAGTGGCTTAAACAGCAGGAATGTATTTTCTCATAGTTTTGGAGGCTGGAATCCAAGATCAAGGTGTTGACAGGTTTGGCTTCTCCAGAGGCCTCTCTCCTTGGCTTGCAGATGGCCATTGTCTCCCTGGGATTCCCATGGTCTTCCTTCGGGGCAGGTGCATTCCTGGAGTGTCTCCTTCTAACGACAAGTCACATTGGATTAGAGCATCTACCCCTGCTAGCTATGTGTCATTTTACTTTAACGACTTCCTTTAAGACCTTAGTTCTAAATACAGTTGTATTGTGCTAAGCCTTCAACATATGGAATTTGCCAGGGGATACGGCACAGTCCATAACACCTTTCCTGGGGCAGAGCTTGACTACATGGGAAGGAAAGCACCACAGTTTCCTATGCAGCATGTAAATACTTGGAATTCACTTTCGAATCTCTGCTGTTATGTGTTTGGAGAGTGTGGACAACTGCAATATTATTGACACCCAGTATTTGGGGAAAATTTTGTATTTTAAATGGTACTTCTATACATATAGGGTAGGTTTGGCAATTAGCATTATTTACACATAATAAATATGGAAACAGATTCAGTGAGAGTAAAATACTTAGTCCAGGGGCACCTGGGTGGCTCAGTTGGTTAAGTGTCCCACTCTTGATCTCAGCTCAGGTCATGATCTCGCCATTCAGGAGTTCAAGCCCTGTATTGGGCTCTACGCTGACAGTGTGGAGACGGGTTGGGATTCTCTCTCTCTCCCTCTCTCTCTCTCTCTCTCTCTCTCTCTCCCTCTGTGTCTCTCTCTCTCTTTCAAAAATAAATAAGTAAACTTAAAAATAAATAAATAAAAGGTTTAGTCCAATTATTGTTATTTACCTTAGTGCCCCTTGTGTGTTTGAGAAACTTCTGGTTAATGTGATGTCTTCCCGTTGCACGACCTAGAACAGCACCAGACCTCTTACCCACCCCCTTTTCATCATCTAACTCAACCAGTTGAAAACACCTTACAAACTGCTACATTGTCAGCATGATGTTAATCCTGCAGTGCTGAGTGAACAATGAGATCTGAAAAGAGGGGTTGGCTCTCTCCATGTATCACTAGAACCCTGAACTCAGGCATGAGGACTAATGAATGAAATCCAGATGAGAAAGCAAATAGTAAAACACCATATCATGGCTCCACGTGTGTAAGAATCACGAGCCAAAGAGTCACATGACTACAGCAGGCTACTACAATCTAATAAGCTACCAGAACAGAAATAAAAGGTTCAACCACACCTCGTTGTTAGAGTACAATGTGAGCCTGAGAAAGTTGTCTATGTTCCTGAACCTCAGCCTTAGCCCCCATGAAATAGACTTTTCAGCTCTGCACAAATCCAGTACCAGGGTGAGAACTAATAAGTGTATGAAATCTTGACAGGCACACACAGGGTGTTGACTGCCACCAGTCATTCTTTGTCCTTTCCACTCCCTAGATAAGTGTTTCAGTCATGTGTCGGAAGAAAATAAATCATGTTAAATTAATTCTGCCTCCTTCCAACCAAAACCAATATAAATTGTTTATTTTCCTATGAGTTCAAAAATCTTCCACTCTACTACCATTAGCACGCGGCTTGCTGGTCTGTAGGCACAAATACACAGAAAGTCATGTTCTCATTTTATTTATGAACACAGAGATGAAGGAATGGAAACATTAAACAACTTAAGAAGAGCACTGTAGACTGAGGACAAGGGCATAGGCCCAGGAATCAAACTGTCTGGGTTCTACACCTGCTAGCCATCCATG
This sequence comes from Suricata suricatta, assembly GCF_006229205.1. Classification (NCBI taxonomy): domain Eukaryota; kingdom Metazoa; phylum Chordata; class Mammalia; order Carnivora; family Herpestidae; genus Suricata; species Suricata suricatta. The sequence continues at coordinate 8,535,374 of NC_043714.1, read as the reverse complement.
AAGGGCTACTTCTGTAACGTGTACTTCTGTTTCCTCACATTTAATAGAGTAATAATGGCAGCAATGGATAGAGTTGTTACAAGGATTAAAGAAGAAGACACAGGGGGCGCCTGGGTGGCTCAGTCTGTCCAGTGTTCGACTTTGGCTAAGGTCATTATCTAATGGTTTGTGGGTTCGAGCCCCACATCTGGTTTGCCGCTTTCAGCTCAGAGCCCGCTTCAGATCATCTGTCTCCCTCCGTCTCTGCTCCTCCCCGCACTTGAATTTTCTCTCTTTCTCTCTCTTTCGCACTCTCTTTCAAAAATACCTACAACATTTTTTAAAAATAAAGGAGAGGATACACGGATTGTGCCTGGCACGTATCACTGCGTTATGCTCAAATAGCTAAGAGAAAGCAGAGTTGGCATCAGACCCTGTTTGGAGTTTTTTGAGATGAACCAAGGGTTATAACATTGCTTGTCTACAGAGAGGAAAGTCAAGAAATTGCAAATAACTAGGGAATTTGGTCCTTGACCATGATTACCCAGGGGGCGGGTCTACCTTTTCATTGAATGACAGAGCAGAGAGTAGCGTGAAGAAGTGGTGCCCTTCCAGGAAACTCAGAAACAGGAAATCAACCTTGCTCCTGGTCTCTGTGTTCCAGTCCCCACAGCAGTCCCTGTCCTGCCTACACCCTTGTTGCCAGATCCACACAAGTCCCCTCCAGAACTGGAGCCACTACACTGCCTTCCAAATCGCATCATTAGAAATGCGTCCTGTGTAGATTTTCATGTTTCTGAATTGTTTTCTGAGCCTCCATTTCCAAGGCAAATGTGCTTCTGAGAAGTTTATATGAAGACTTTTTCCCAAGCTGAAAGGTCAGTGTTATAACTCAGAGCTCTGACATGGGCAAAATCTATTTAGGAATTTATCAACACTCACATTTTCCTTCTTTTTTTTCTTTTCACCAGCTTTTACCATATGCTAATTTCAGTCTCAGTGTTTGAACTTGCAGTGCCCATGATTTTCTAAATCTTGGCTCAGTCTGAAGCCCATTTGAAATCTTGACACAAAAATGATCACAAATTGACCTTGCTTCAAAGAGATTTTATTTGCCCCTGAATTCTTATGCACTTGAAATATCAAAAATTAATTATATTACTTTTCTTGAAATGTACAGCATATCTTTGTCTTCATAGGTGCACATATGTGTGTGATATCCATCTCCTTAGCTAAAAGATGCATTTCTCAAGGACAGAAACACTTGTTTTTTAGTCCCATGTGTAATTTTTAATATTCTGTTCATGGTATAAAACCTGAATATATATTGTGTATGAATGACAGTACAAACTGTTGTTAACTCTTACCAGTTAAATGAATATGTTGAGAATTGCCTTTTTAAAAAGTAATATGGTATGACAGGCCAACTGTACAAAAAAATACAGATGTTGAGATGCCTGGGGGGCTCAGTCAGTTAAGTGTCTGACTTGAGCTTAGGTCATGAACTCAGAGTTCATGAGTTCGAGCCCCTTATCGGACTTTGTGCTGACAGCTCAAAGCCTGGAGCCTGCTTCAGATTCTGTGTCTCCCTCTCCCTTCCTCTCCCTCACTGATGCATGCACACGCTCCTTCTCTCTCAAAAATAAATATTAAAAAGAAGTTTTTTAAAGATACAGGTGTTTATGCAACATAGTTCACACATTTCAGTAGTTTTAGTATTTAGATATGATCTGTGTTATTTATCTAAAACACACAAACAAACTTTCCTGGACCCTTGCAAAATGTTTCCAGAAAATATGTCCCTGTCATGTAGAGGTCCATCTGAGGCATTACAGGGGAAATGTGCAGGGTTTTTTTTTTTAAATATTCCAGCGGAGAAGAAAACAAAAAATCAAGGGAGGACCATTGACGTTGGATGTTGGGCACACAACTTTACCTTTATATATGTTTGAAAATTTCCAAATAAAAGGAATAATAAAAGGAGAAAGAAAATATCTGAAACAATAGTGAAGAATCCCTGTTAACCACTTAGAATGCAGATGGTGGGGGGATGGGTGAAACAGAGGTTTACTAACATTCCCAGAGAAGGCGCCCCTTGTAGGCTGGCTCCATAGCACAACAGTAGCCATACCAAGAGTGTTTAATTCTTTCTATGGAATCTTTGAAGAAGTGCTTTATCACCAATGATTTTGATGGCCCAGAAGATATTATGTAGAAAACAGTCATCAGGGGGCTCATGGATGGCTCAGTTGGTTCAGCATGTGACTTCAGCTCAGGTCATGATTTTTAAAATTATTATAATGTTTGTTTATTTTTGAGAGAGGGAGAAAGAGAGTGTGAGCGAGGGAGGGGCAGAGAGAGACAGAGAGACAGAGACAGAATCCTACGCAGGGCTCGAATTCTAGAACCGTGAGATCATAACCTGAGAGGGAGTCAGACGCTTAAGAGACAGAGCCACCCAGGTGCCCTCGGGTCATGATTTTTAAAATAAGGATTATATGGCATGCCAGAAGGACATTAGAGGTATGGAGAAAAATAAGGCAGGGAAGGGAAATTTACAAATCAAGTTGACAGAGGAGGGGACCTTCCATCTTCTACATGGTGGTCGGAACAAAGGCTGATGGCAGCTGGGAGCTTGGGCCAGTGGCGTCCCTGGTGGTCGCAGGTCAGGAGTGAGCCTATTGCATACCTAGTGGTGTGCGGGAGAGTCTGCAAGGGCCTTGTGACGATGGTGCCACTAACCTTTGAGAGACCGCGTGGAGGCGTGCGCAGCTTCGGCTGCTTCTGTGGAGAGGAGCCCGTGGGGGGCGGGGGAAGAATTCTCCGAATTTCACTGGATAAGCAGACCCTTCAAGTAACAAAATACTTATTTTTTAAAAAGCTTATATTAATTATAGCAAGTGTAGAATATTTGCACAACATAAGAATGTCTCAAGATTGGACAATGTTAACTTTAGAAACATATGTGATAATTTTCATTATCAATCCATCTATCCAGGTATCTAGCTGTATATATGGCTCATAATGGCTAAGGAAGCTTTTACAATTTGGATAGTGATAAAAACACAAGTAAGGGAAGGATTTGAAAGAAATCATTTTCATGAAAAATACTATTTACGTAAATATTTTTAATTAACTGTACTGTTTACATTTTTCTTTTTAAGCTTCTTCTGAAGTACCATTTTAACATCTTTCATTTCCTCTTGTTTTGTCACTTTATATTTATTTTGTATATAATGTAGCATAAACAACTCAGGTTTAATTCTTGTCTCATCCTTAATATGAAATGTTTACATTTCACGCCTTGAAGAGGCAAATACATAGACAAATTTGGAATATAATCTTTGAATGTGTTTTAGGAAATAATTAATTCAACCTCTTAAAGTTTTAAATAGGACATAACATTTGTTTGCAATGTTTTGGATCTTGGTTCAATTAAGTTCATAGTAATTGAATTATATGTGATTATATGTGTGAAAAGGGGCAGTTCTTTTAATCTTTGTGGTTTTTTTTTCTCTTTAAAACTTCTTTCTTCATCTCCTAATTAGTATAACAATACCTCCCTGACAAAGCTTCATAGAATCCAGTGAAAGTGTTTAAATACTGTTCATGTAATGGTTCTTTGACAGAAGAAATGCAAGACAAATGTTCTGTGTCATTAGCAATTTTCAGTTCATTTGGTACCATATCTGAATGCTATTTTAAAAATTTCCCCAATCTCCTTAGTAAATTGTTGGCATGTTTCCACTCATATTTGTCTTATTTGGATTTTCCCTTGAAGACTGAAGTTGCCATTGACTGCCCACTGTCCCCTTGGCACGAGCACCCAGCTGGAGGCCAGGTCCAAAATGACGATGAGCTGCCTTCAACTTCCTCAAGCATAGACAGTTCACTGCAAATGCTGGTGAGGACAGCTGTCAAATGGTCACCTCTGGGCCAGACAAATGATACTCCGGGGACTGTCATAGGAAATGCATAGGCTGTGCTAATTAGTGCCTCTGAGGTTTGACCACTTTTGTACAATCCTGCCTATAAAACCCCCAAGAAATGCTTTCAGATTATTGGTTGCCTTCCTGAATTCTATGTGGTTTTCCAATAACTCATTTGCCACAAATGCTCTACCCCAAAAAATGATGTTAACCTGTGTCCGCGGTTGCAATTAAATTCTGAACGACAAGGCTGTCCTTAGGATTTAGGCCTAATTCACTGCTTTGGATGATTGAACAAAGACCATGTGTTTGAACTATGTCACACTAGTTACAGCTTTAAACGTCATATCCATACCATGAGGCACGCATCCAAGGACAGGACCAGTCAAAAGCAAATTTAGGTCACAGAACAAAAGATGGAGAAAATGACCAAATCCTTAACATATTTCTATAGCCTGGAAATAATGATAACTCTGTAAATCACACTGCCTGGCAAGAATTGGTCATAAGCAATGAATTCTTGGTAAGATGGAATTAGAAAAGCAGGAATATTTTCGATACCATTGATTAGAAGTTTCAGAAGGGAACCTCCCTCCCAGGAAAACACCTTTTAAAATGAACAACCCTGCTCTTTCCATTTGTTCCTAAAATCCAACACTGATGGTTAGGACCAGCCCATGGATGGTACTTAAGCCAGTCTTTTAGTCTTATTAGAGAAGAATGCTCAGTTCGTTAAGTTTCAGACCCCCCCAAAGGTGGTCATTAACCACAGGAAGCCACATATAATCCCACACACATAAGATACCTCACATGTGGGTACCTGATTGATGCCTCATTTATAGTTGTTCACATTTTCTGGACATTATTGTTTTTTTAACTTTATTGAGATGTAAAAAGCTGTTACATAATTAATATAAACAACTTGATGAGTTTGGAGATAACTATACACCTATGAAACCACACTCTATGTCTTTAACATATCCATTACCTCCAAAAGTTTTCTACTTCCCTATTTATTATTCTTATTACTTTTTTGTCATAAGAACACTTAATATAAGATGTACCCTCTAGGCAAATTTTTAGGCATACAATATAGTATTGTTAATAGGTTGTATGCTATCCAGTAGCTCTGTAGGACTTATTCGCCTTGTGTAACTACAACTCTGTACTCTTTGACTAACATTGCCTCGTTTCCCCCTCCCCCTGGGTTCTGGCAACCACCGGTCCACTCTGTGCTTCTGTGAATCTGACCATGTTAGATTCCTCACATACAAGTGGTTTCATGTAGTGTTAATCCTTCTGTGTCTGGCTTATGTCACTTAGTGTAATGTCCTCCACATTCCAGGCATTATTACTCACCCTAATCTGTCCCAGGCAAAGAGCAAGTAATTTTCTCTAGCCTTCTTTTATACCTACCCCCTCTACTAGTGTACACACGCCTGGTCTCCTTGTGACTTGTCTCTCTGTGTGACCGTTAAACTCATGTGAATCCAACATGCCTCCTTCACTTTACAAATCATACTTTGAGATAATGGGAAAAGCGTTTTGAGATATTTCACTCCCAAAAATCCATGGTTCCTAATTTGCCCCCCATTCGCTAAATAAGAGAGGAATAGTTATGGCCTAGAAACAGAGTTGGTACTTACTTTCAGTTTTCAGTCATGTATATGTATGTATTTCCTTGTTATGGCTATCTCTATCTATCTATCTATCTATCTATCTATCTATCTATCTATCTATCTATCTGTATGTATGTATACACACACACACACACACACACACACACATATATATATATATATACCAGGATTTTCTAAATTCCCTAAATTCCAAAGCTTTCAATATATATACCCCGATTTTCTTTTGCCAAGCAAAGCTTGGAGCTCTAAACACAGTTTTATTAGGAGTCAGGATATATGATTTGATCACTGTTTTTCACAGCTAGGTGGGAATAGTGACATGGAATTTTCACCATGTAAGGCATTGTTATGGGCTGAATTAAGTCCCCCCTCAAATTTGTATGTTGACGTCTTAACCCCCAATACCTCAGAATGTGACTACTTTTGGAGATAAGGTCTTGACAGAGGTAATCAAGTTAAAACGAGGTCACTAAGGGAGGTCTGAAAGCAGTAAGACTTGTGTCTTTATAAAAAGGCGAAATTTCAGGGTAGGTCGGCATGTGAGAGTGAGGTGAAAAGGAAGAAGATGTCTAGAAGCCAAAGAGAGAGACTTAGAACAGATCCTTCCCTCATCGCCAATGGAAGAATCAACCCTGCTGGTACTTGATTTTGGACATCTAGTGCCCAGAACTACATGACCACAGCCTTCTGTTGTGTCAGCTGTCCGGTTTGTAGTCCTTTGTTCCAGCAGACCCAGTAAACGGGTACAGACATGTAGGTCCATCCAACAAACCTGAATTAAAGGGTCTATGATGCACCACATCCAAGGTGGGCTTTTGGGATAGAGCCATAAATGTGGTTACTACCCTCATAGAACTTAAAACTTTGTGTAGAAGACACTAAGCAAACCATGTAACCAAACTGTGTGTGTGCGTGTGTGTGTGTGTGTGTGTGTGTGTGTGTATGCACACAACATGCTCAGTGGTCCACTTACATTTGGGGCTGCTTTCTGCCCTGTTTTGCCTATGACCCTTTGGGAACTTCTCAGGGCCCTGGGGTCTGGGGATGCCCTTGAAGTCAAGACTTGAAGGACAGGAAGAGAAGTCTAAGTGAAGAGACTGGGTAGAGTGTTATAGAGAAAGAGAATAGTTTTTAACAGCTCTCCTACATTTTTCCAGGAAGTTCAGCCCAAGTTCACATAGCCATGAGGGTGTCAGGGTTGAAATACAAGTCTGGTCTCTCAGCCCTTATAGTACACTGTGTGCCAAACTCACTGACATGTCCTCAGGAAGGAAATCTGAATGGCTGAAACTAGCACACTGCCACTGTGTCATCACAAAGCAGTGCATGGTGAAAGCCACAGGGACAGGCAGCCATACAACAACCATTTACTGAGTACACTGCTGAATGCCATGATGGGTACAAAAATGAATAAGAGATGTCCTCCACCTATTCCAAATTCACTAGATTTCGACTAAGAGAGGACCCTTATGTTCACTTGGTAGTGGTTTGGTTTCCCACACTCCTATTGTGGTTCTCTTCAGTGCAAGAATCACTTCAGGGCTTCAGGGGGTGTGTGGCAGGTAGGATCACCTGGTGGCTCTTCTAGAATCAGCTTGGGTAGTGAAATGCTCATATAAGAAATTTCCTCATAGCAGAAAGTCCCACTCCTGGTCCAGTCCCATATCACCATGGAAATGATCAGGTGCACTCCTCTGTATGGCCTTTTATTTTAATGTGGCTGAATACCACTCATGGCTCCAGATTTGGAATTCATCGAGACTGTCAGAAACATAGATAGTAACATTTAATTTCACAATCAAAGACGCTATTTCATTATTTAGTTAGATACCACTTAAATCTGTACTCAGGCTCTAGCAATGACGAGTTGGAAATAGAGTAAATGCTTTACAAAATACTTTTGCCTCTCTTGGATACAAATGCCAAAGACGATATTACAAGCAATTCAAAACTAAGCCTTGAAGAGAAAATATTTCTCAAGCTTCATTTAAATTAACATTTGTTTATGGTCAGGAGAGAGCTTTCTGCCTATCCCCAGCTTAAAGTGAGCCTGGAGGACTTTTGATATGCCCCCCCCCCCATGATTTAATTAAAAGATAAGCGGAAGCTGGGAAATAGGAAGAAAAAGCACTTTGATGGAAGGAAAATGCAGAAATGAGGAGGAAGGTTGGGGAAAGAGCAGAGGACAGGAACAGGGACACCTTCACTGGAGACAGACTAACAGGCAGTGGTGTCACTACAGGAAAGAAGAAAACACCACTTCAGATCCACACAGGTGATCAACACATTCCTGAAACAACTTCAGAAGGTTCAGAAAGCCTAGCGTGCTGAGAAAACAATCAAAATTAGGTAGATCTTTTTCATCTTTTGCCTCTTAGGTTTTCGTGTCCTCTTACCAAGTAAAAGCCAACAGATCCACGCATGATGGCGGGGATTCGGAGGCCTCAGCTGACTCCCACCCCTGGGGTGGATTTGCATGAGAGAGAGCTCCCCGACCCACAGGTTCACCGGCTCACTGGGGTGGAGGAAGGCAAGAGGAAGACCCCACCACAACGGCTGAGTCTGCTGGGCTAAGTTCCCTACGTTTGGGGATATTCTCAAAGCCAAATGCCCCTCCCACCCCAGCACTGCATGGATTCCTATGAAGCCCCTCCTCCAAAGCAGAGGGTGCCAGGCAACTGTCGAGTGTGAGGAATAATCTGAGGTAGAACCTCTCAGATTCTACCTCAGCCATGGGCAACGCAGAGGAGAACTTTCAGCCATACTTTTCTCCAGGCACAACCTTAAATTGATTTCACATGTGAATGAGTTAAAAGATGGATGACTGTATGCATTTTTCAGTTCTGTTCAGTTTATCATAAGTGACATTTGAGGGAGTTTAAGAATGACAGACATCAGGCTTGGAGGATATCATTATGCCCTGGAGTTATGTTTAAGTAACTAAGGGCAATGTTTAGATGATATTTATATCTAAGTGGCTCACATTAAAACCTACCAAGACCATATCATAAATGTAAATTATAGGGGAGATTGCCTATTTGTGGAAATGAACTATGTGCAGCTTTATTAATTTTTCTGACATTATTTGCATCCCATTACTTTATGATTATAATAATTATCTAAGCAGCACTGATTCTAATCCTAGAATATTTCAACCAGATTTCACTGACTAGCCACCGCTTCTGAGAATATTCAATGTTATAATAATAATAGAGATAAAGAACTCTATCCTAGGG
>NC_043714.1:8520609-8526490 GCF_006229205.1 Suricata suricatta | reverse complement strand
GTAATGTGATCATTCCAAGGAGAAGGTAACAACAAACATAAAAGCTGATCATAAAAGTAGAAAAAAGCTAGGAAAACTCCATCTATAGTTTTGTGGTAACAACAAATTTTCTTAGATTTTCCTCCTCTTAAGTTGTTTTTATTGCTCCTTGGTTCTTAAAAGACATTGTGTGTGCACCTAACAGTTCTTTACTTTTCTTTTCTTTTTAGTTCTTTTCTTTCAATAGTTGAAAAATGCTGTGGCAAGTTCCTTTGACTTCAGTGGTTTCTAATGAGAAATTCACTGACACCGGAATTAGTGTTCTGTGAGTAATATGTCATCATTCCCTGGAGGCTTTCAAGATTTTTTCCTTGTCTTGAATTTTTGTAAGTTTAATTATGATATTTCTTGGTATGGGACTCTTAGGGTTTATTGAATTTACTAAGTATCTTGAATGTGTAGGTTTATGTCTTTCACCAAATTTGGGGAATTTACAACCATTTTTTTCAAAAAGAGACACAGAGAGAGAACATTTATATGAACACACAGAAAAAAGGCCATGTGTAGACACAGTAGAAGAAAAGAGTTCTCACCAGAAATCAAACCCTGATGGAAACTTGATCTCAGACTTTCTAACTTCCAAACTGAGAAAATAAATCTCTGTTGTTTAAGCCAGAGTATGTGGTATTTTTTGATGTCAAGATAAGCAGGTTAATAGAGGCTTTAGTACCATGAAGTACTATACTGCTGTACAAATACTTAAGAATGTGGAAGTGGCTTTAGAATCAAAGAGAATGGAGAACTTCTGACATGCTAAAACGCCTAGATTACCATGAAGTGACTGTTGGAAATATGGACACTCAATGTAAGTCCAGTGAAGGTTCCAAAAAAAAAAAAATAGAGAGCTCGAAGGAAGGCTTCTGTCTTCTAGCAGAATACCTAAAAAACTACTTACGCGTTGTTGGAAGAAAGATGGATGGTAAAGACAATTCTTGTGAGATGTCTGATGGAAATGAAGAACAGTCCATTGAAAACTGGAGGAAAAGTGACCTTGTTATAAAATGGCAAAGACCTTGGCTGAATTGTGTTCTGTTGTTTCATGGAGGGTTGAACTTGATAGCAATGAAATTGGATAGTTAGTAGAGATTTTTAAGCAAAGTGTTGAATGTGAGCCTTGAGTCCTCCTGACTATTTAGAGTAAAATATGAGAGAAGAGAGATGAACAGACGTAAGATTGTGAAGCAAAAAGAAACCAGAACTTTAAGATTTGAAAATTCTCAGCCTAGGCATATTGCAAAAGAGAGAAAATGTGTTCTGAAGAGATCATCAAGAATGTGGTTGGACTATCATGTGACAAAGAGATTGCAGGATGGTACAGACAGAAACACTGCTGGTTTAAACTGAAGGTGGACGTGGGAACAGATAACAGACATTGTTGACTTGCTTGGACACTACAAGAGGGGGCTGTAGAGCCGTTCAGGTGTGAAGAATATGCACTACTCTTCAGGAAAGGGAAGAATGACCTAGAATCATTTTGGAGATCATCAGAGTTGCCATTTCCTCACAGCAATTTTCAAGAGTGGAGCCATTACCACTACGGTTTTACCAGGCCATATTGCCACCACTCAGAACCTTCTAGAGGCAGAGGCCCTCAGACTGAATAATGTTAAAAAGGTTTTTGGTTGCTAAACCAAGACCTTCCAGTCTTTTAGCCAGGGTAGTGGGCTTTCCTCAGGTCTTTTTTGTCTATGTTGTTGGTATGTTCTGGGTTGGCCATTCTACATTACCCTGTGGGGATGTATGGGAGGCAATAATGAAAGCAGTGGTCTCAATGCTATGTTGTTCTTCAAGTCCCAATGTCCCTTGGCAGCCCACTTTTGGGCTGCCTTACAGAGACTTTGTGTGTTTATTGTTTTGTCATGTCAGGGTTTCCTAGTTGTATAACAAGGCACCCGGAAGCAATGGGATGATGCCATCTTGGCCAGAACAGGAAATTTCTGAGTCTTTGGAAGGTCAAAAAAATGCACTGAATCTATTAGAGTATAGGAAAACCATTACAGACATAAAGGAATTTCCAGCATGCCTGTGTGTCTTTATCAATGTGTCTTTTGTTTTTCCTTTCATTGCTTATTCACTGACATTCCAAAGTCTTTCCAGTTGATCATTACCTCTTTAGTGGTCATGGTTTCTGAAAGATAAAACTTTTGTTTTTAACTCTTACCGAAATGTTCTTTCAACATATCTTTTAGTAGCCAGTTAGAAAAAATGGGGAAAAAAAAGCAGTCGTCAAGTTGCAAATAAAACTTACTATTGTTTTCCATTGGACTCTAATAATGTTTTCATCAAACTAATACCCAAGGGGGAAGATAGAGAAGCTTGTATTTCTATGAGGATAATATTTTTGGACAGCTCATGCCTAGCTAAATGAATGCTGGTAAATATATACTTTTTTTTTAAAGTTCAAATGTTATCTTGAGAGCTGAAATAGAATCTCATCAGGTAAATCATAGCCACAGAGCTCAGTTAAATTTGGGCGAGGTCACCTTGGGTTTCAGGAGTACTTCTCTCTGTACCAGTTGGAAACGTTACCTTCTCTGGAATTTCATGCAAATTAGATCTCAAGAGAATAGTAATTGGGCTGGACACGTACGGTTTCATACTGTACTCATTAGAGGCTGATAGATGAGACCCTGGGGCTAAAAGAAAAGAATCTTTGGGAGAAAAATTATTATTTTTCTGATTCTAAAAATTATTTCCTTATTACTTGAAGAGTGAGCTATCTCATTTGAAATTAAAACCTTACATTCTTAGATTTTCATATATTAAAAGTCTCAAATGACATCAACTTTTATTGAGACGATATTTCTTTATGCTTTTGTGACAGAAATTTGTCTGTGTTAGCACATCATGCAATGAAAGTTTACTAAGTCACACATATGTCATTCTCTTAGGGGACTGAGGGGAGAAAACCCATGTTATTTGGCATTTGTTTCTTTGTGGTGCTGAGGTTGAAAGTCTTTTATTCCTGTGCACAATGGCTTCAACAGTTGGACGGGCTTGTCTTTAGTGGTCTATGAGGATTTGTCTATAAATCGGTAGCTTTACAAGAAAATTGGTTCTTTAGTGTGATTAGCCAATTAGATAAGAGTGGCTGTGACTACGGGCTCAGCCACTCGATTTCCATGGTTGAATCCCAAACCTATCACTTCCTAGCCTTGTGACCTTATGCAATTCATTGATTATTTAGAAGCTTAAGGGTTTTTTTTTTAATTTTTAAAAATGTTTTTTATTTATTCTTAAGAGAGAGACAGAGCATGAGTGGGCGAGGGACAGAGCGAGAGAGGAACACAGAATCCAAAGAGGTTCCAGGCTCTGAGCTGTCAGCACAGAGCCCCAAGGGGAGCTCAAACTCACAAGCCATGAGATCATGACCTGAGCTGAAGTCAGTCGCTGTACCGACTGAGCCACCCAGGTACCCCAATGCTTAGGGTTTTTGACTTGTGAAATTGGGTGTTATTTCTTGAGAAGCAATTGAAGAATCTGGAGGGTCAGGAACCAGACTGTTTCATTCTCCCCACCCTGGGAAATCTAACTTGCTTGAATTTGAGAATCGCTGTCCAAGCACCGCATTCGACGAATGATCCAAGGATGAACCAGGGAGCTTGCTAGAAATGTCAGTTCTTAAGCTCCATCACAGAACTACTAGATCAAAACCCGCATTTTAACGAGGTCTGCTCATGATTTTTATTCATGTTGAAGTTTGAAGAGTATTGCTCTAAGTCATTGTGAGGATTCATTGAGAAAGTTCATCTAAGCTGCTTAGAGCAATACCTGGCATAGAGTGCTTTGTACCTTTGCTGTTGTTTCTGTGTGTGTGTGTGTGTGTGTGTGTGTGTGTGTGTGTGTGTGTGTGTGTTCTCTTTCCATTCTGTCTTCTTCACCAACTCTAAAACCCTTCAGGGCAGGGGTGCCTGAATGGCTTAGTTGAGAGAGCTTGTGACTTTTGATCTCAAGGTTGTGGGTTCAATCCTCTGGCTGGGCATAGAGATTACTTTAAAAACCTTTCAGGGCAGCTCCTGTAGGTGGTTCCTTTTTCTCTCCCTAGTGTCTCATGTAGTTTCTGGAATACAATACATGCAGATAGCAATATCTTTTGAAAGGACAAAGCCACACACCTTGTCCTAGGACCTGGGAATTGTTTTCTGGCACTTGGGTCTGCCATTCACTTGTTGTGGGACCTGAGCTGATGTATTCCAGTTCTGAACCTGACTTTCTTACCTGTATGTTTGAAGAAGTGGCATATGGCCTCCAAATCCCCCTTCAGTTCTACCCCTAAGTAATTTTATTGTCCATGGATACAGGGCTGAACTCTTTCTGAGGTGGCTTGTTTTGTTTGTTTGTTTTTTGTTTGTTTTTCTTTTGTCTTTGCCTGTTTGCCTTGGTATTGCTTATAAAGCTAACTGAATTTTCTGACATTTTTCGTTGACTGGAAGGATATGAGAAAGGCACATCCTGATTATTGCTGTGTCAATTAGATGCACTTGACAACATAGAGTGGTTTTCAACAACCAGCACACAATAGAATCACTGATGTCCACGGGTCCCTGGGTGGTTCAGTTGGTTAAGTCTCTGACTTCAGCTCAGGTCATATCTCACAGCTCCTGAGTTTGAGTACTGCATCCGGTTCTGTGCTGACAGCTCAGAACCTGGAGCCTACTTCAGATTCTGCATCTCCACCTCTCTTTCTGCCCCTCCTCTGCTCCTGCTCTATCTCTCTCTGTCTCTCAATAATTAATAAACATTAAAAAAAACCATTTTACTTACCTTTAGATATTCAAATGAATATGGAGAGACAAGTATTGACACACGGCGTCTGGAGGGAGGTGAAGACCTGTGACACAAGAGAATTTTCTTCAGTCACGTCATCTGTTGTGAGGCTCTTCCTTGCCCCTGTTTCTGCCATTTAGGATGTTCCCATGGTTGTGAGATAAGCATGTGGTCCTGGGAGAATCCTGGCGCTACATAATTAGTCATGTTTAAAAGATTAGCAAGCTTAATATGACCTAACATGAACATATATGAACACGTGTGTTGTGTGTATATGAAATAACTGATTATGCATGTGCTTGAAACTATAACTCAGTGTCTGTTTTAAACAGTATGTCTGTAACACCGCATTCCAATTCCATTTCATAGGTGCTTTGCATCCGTAAGTAGAGCAAATATTACTCACTCACTTCCAGTATTGTATACTGTGGCTTTTAAATTTTTTTAAATTTGATTTTTTAAGTAATCCTTACAACATAGGGCTCAAACTCATAACCCTGAGATCAAGAGTCACATGCTCTTCTGGCCAAGCTAGCCAGGTACCCCACGTAGTGTTATTTTTTTTAAAGAAAAACCAAAGGTTGTTCTGTGTTTCCATAGGCCATGAAAATAGCATTCTCATGTTCTTTCCATCTTCGGAAATCTTCTAAACTTACTACACTGAGCAAATGTATTGATTCAAATGCATTCATGTAAAGGTGGTATTTGAGTTGTTCAGCTGAATGAAAATTATGAATGCTTTCTTTCCACCTTTTTCTCTCTTTCTAAGGACACGAATGTGAAAATACGCATGGCTTCTCTGCAGTCATGTGCATTCATTCTAACTCACTCTTCTGCTTACAGTAATCTTCCACATCCTCAAAGGTGAAGCACGGCCTTTCCTGTTTTGTTTTATTTTTTCCTAACAGAACATAGATCATATGGACAATTTGCCTAATAGTTTTCAATTTCAAGAGTAAGAAATCTATCTCTAGGTAATTATTTGTAATACAGTTCATTCCACAGAGGAAAACAGAGGGGACTTGAAGTCATAGCTGTTATTCACTGCCATGTATAATTACATTCCATGATTTTC
>NC_043714.1:8503683-8520109 GCF_006229205.1 Suricata suricatta | reverse complement strand
CTCCTGCTTTCTCCTCGAGGGTTGTGATGGTTTCCTGTCTCACATTCAGGTCCTTCAGCCGTTTTGAGTTAATTTTTGTGTATGGTGTAAGAAAGTGGTCTAGTTTCATTCTTCTGCATGTTGCTGTCCAGTTCTCCCAGCACCACCTGCTAAAGAAGATCTGCTCTTAATAAAGACCAGGAAACTGATTCACACTTGGATTTGCTCCTGATCAGAGCAAAAGGTGAGGTTTCTTACTTAGGATTTCTTTTTTCTTTTTACTGAGAACAAATATCTAAATAAAACAAAAACTCTTTGATATATGACACTTATGCCCAGAGTTTAGACACTACAAGCAGATTTCCCACATGTCTAACACCAGACCACCTGTGTTCAACTCTGATGGGGGTCCAGTACCATTCGGGGTGTCAGAGATTTGGATGATGAGATGCAACAAGACTCCAGAAAACTTCTGGATGATTCCATGTTATTTCTAGAACTAAAGGAAGAAAGGAAAACAACACTGAAGTCAAATATTTCAATTAAATTTTACTCCAGGGAAAAATAGATACCAAAAACACCCCACATAAAACAACTAAATGAAACCCAGAGGCACAAAATTACTCTGATTTTACTTTTTTTTAACCAAAACATCTTGGGATTTCTCTTTGAGTAAAGGAAGTGGACACCACATTAGGCTGTGAGGAGAGAATGAGTAATGTTTGCAGTTTTGAAAATAATAATGAAGAAATTTCACTACAATATGATACTACCTTTTAAAATATACAATTACTTCATTGATCTGCTGGCTTATCATTGACATTATTTTCATGATACAGTGCTTCTTGAAATTCTGAAGTTAACAATGGGACACATCTTATGCTTCCTACAAGTATTCAGGATCGACTAAATGACAAGGAAGGAGCAAGAGTGTCAGCAGTGCTGGGCATGAACACATGCCTTCAAGTATCTCTTTCCTTCTTGCCCCTTGATTGATGAGTTTAATAGACTCCTATGCACACTGCCCACTGCGAAAGGCCGGAGGCTGCTAGTTACTGTAACACTATCGCGCGGCGCTCAAAGGCAGTTTTAAGATTGGATTTGTACTGTTATATGGCGCTGAAAAGTGGTCCTGTGTGAAATCCATATTTTTATGTGACATTTGGGGGAATAAAAAGACAAACAAAATGCAGCATAAGAATCAACATGTGATTACATCCCTTGAATGTTCTCTTGAAAAACAACTCACCTGTTTTGGCCTCTGGAAAATCTGCCAAGAAAGAAAGATGTTCATAATTAATATGCCAACAAAACATATCTCTAAGCCGACACACCATCTCGTCTTGTCCTAATGTAACATGGTCCAGGCATTAGGCAGGGAAGTCTGGGGAAGGTAGGCGAACTTTAATGTCTCTCTTACTCACTACACGACGCCTCTTCTGGAACTCTGAGAATTTCTTTCAACACAAACTGAGAGTCTTCTAAGGATTTTTGTTTGGCAGCTACATTCTTGTGGCATACCATTAATAGAATAAAACAAATAATGTTGACTATATGCCTTCTGAGGCATTCCGGTAATTGAATACTGGCTTATTACCTACTAATTGTATGGCTGGCTGTGTTATTTAGATTTTCTGAGCTTTAACGACCTCATCTGAGCCATGGGAACAGTAAAAGTCATCATTTAGGGTTTTGCAAGGATTAAACGATTTGGATACATAAAGTAAAGGACATGGGTCTGTCTGTAACATACTCATTTCCTTTTCAATATAAGACTATCTGTACATATGCAACCATAGCATCAAATCATCACTTGTTATACCAAAACAGTAGTTTTTGACCCTCTGGAGTTAAAAGGGGTTATGCTCTCTCATTCCAGGGCAGCCGAGGAGTTCTGCGGTGCTACTATGTAAACAGACGTTAGACACCAATCCAGAACAGATGTTGTGAGCTTTTATTAGCAGTAAAGGCAGGGAGTTGACCTACAGACCCAGCACAGAGCACTATAGTAGTTTTCTACTGTGAATAACAAGTTCCCACAAAATTAGTGGCTTCAAACACCTATTTATTTTCGCCTGGTTTCTTGCGGTCAGGAGTCCAGGGCCGGCTTGACTGGGTCCCCTGTTCAGGGTGTCTCTGGTCTGCAGTTTTTGTACGAGCCACACCACAGTTCATACCTGGAACTCACGACGCCCTTCCAAGGTCATCCAGGTGCTGGCGGAATTCAGCTCCTTGTGGTTGTAGGATGGACCCTCAGAGGAGGGGCAGCCCCTTCCCACAGCACTGCCAGCGTGGCTGTTTGCTTCCTCCCCTGAGGCCAGCAGGACACCGTCTCTCTGATGTTTCACCTTCTTTTAGATTCTCCACTTATCATACCAGGCCCACCTGGGATGAAATGACTTTCCATGAGCTCAGTCCTCACAGAAAACGTCTTAGTAATTTTTATTTTCAGTTTATAAAATATATAACCAAGGAGACACCAACCTAGTATTAGAACTTCAAGAAGAATGATGGCAACCCGAGGAGCGTAATATAACATTTAAAATGGTTAAAGAGGTAAAAAAAAAAAAAAAAGAACAAAATGGTTAAAGATGTAAATAAAGGAACTGGCCCTATAAGAAAAGACCAAATGCTTTGAAGAATAAGTAGAAATGAAAAATGAATTTATGGAAATTAAAAATGGGATCTTTTAAATTAAAAAGCAAGTAGGTCAACTTGATAGAAGATTAGAAGCAGATTTTATAATCAATATCCTTAAAGATAGAGATGAATTGTACAGAGTTCAAGAAAGGGGTCATATCTGTAGAGGAGAGGATGAGAACCCCAGATACATCAGAAATGTCAGAAAAGTAGAATAGAATGCAGTAAAAAGAATCAGAAATCATAATTTCAGAGAGAAAATTTCAGTTAGACAGCAATTTTAATGAGATTACACTAAAATAATTTATTCAGGAATTTTGGCTGTCTCATTGATTTCCTGAAAGTTTGACATTCCACAAAACCTGCATCTCTCTCTCTCTCTCTCTCTTATTCTCACTGATTCTTTTTTTTTTTTTAATGTTTATTTATTCTTGAGAGACAGAGCATGAGCAGGAGAGGAGCAGAGAGCGAGGGAGACCCAGAATGCGAAGCAGGCTCCAGGCTCTGAGCTGTCAGCACAGAGTTCTATGCGAGATTCGAACTCCTGAACCATGTGATCATGACCTGAGCCAAAGTCAGAGGCTTAACCAACTGAGCCACCCAGGCGCCCTTTCCCTGATTGATTTTTTTTTCAATGAGCTCTGCATAGCTGGCCCTCTGTCCCTAAAGTTGATGGTCACCTCCACCTGTTTTCAGACAGGGGAGTAAAGAACCCTGCTAATCCAAGAAGCTCTGTTCCTTTGAATAATCCATTTCGCTTCTGAAATACCATTTCCTCACCTTAAAGGCAGAAATTAAAGGCATTATAGAAGACAAAAGCAAGCTTTGGCACACACAGAAATAAGTGTGAAGCCTGGTGCATCTCTGGTTAGCCGCCAGGTCTTTTGCGCTTAATAAATATTTGTTAGGGAAGTAACTTCATCTCAGTTACCTGGTCTGAAATGGTGCGCGGTTCAGGGAGCACACGTGGCTGCAATGGTTGGGGGACGGTCACTGATAGCCATTGTGATTTGGTCAGTACTGTGCTCAGCACAGAGAACGCAGGCCATCAAAGATGGCCAGGCTGCTCACATCTCTCTGCTCCCTGTAGTTCTAATCGTCTTGGAATCCACGATTTTTCAATAAGTGTAAAGCAATTTGTAGGGAACGTGGGAACTAAGTCTTTTATATTGCAGTTCTGTGCGTCTTTATTTAGCAAATATATCGCAGTAAGCTCATTGTGTTCAACAGGAAATGGAAGGGTTTTTTTTCCCTTGGAATCCTTATTACAGTGGATGTCAATGCTGACCCCTTGTGGCGAAGAGTGATGACTACAGGCTGTTATAACCCTTTACTACTCACTAGAGCTGTAACTGTTTACTGCAGCCCAGCAATCTTGGGACAGCCAGGGAGAGGCGACAGACGCCGTGAACAGGACCCAATCTGCTTGTCGCCCGCATTAGAACGTCTGATTGCAGAGAGTCGCTATTTTCCAGAAGCAGCGGCTTCGCCCCAATTGTATTTTAAACATAGTCTATGAATAATGTAAGAACATGTCTCGGTGGTAAGGTTTCAAGGTTCCCTCTCTCCCACCCTTTCCTTCGGAAGCTTTAAGGAAAATGCTTTGATAGGGGCACCTGGGTGGCTCGGTCGGTTAAGCGTCCGGTTTCGGCTCAGGTCATGATCTCAAAGTCTGCGGGTTCCAGCCCTGCGCTGGGCTCTGGGCTGACAGCTCAGAGCCTGGGGCCTGCTTCGGATTCTGTGTCTCCCTCTCTCTCTGTTCCTCCTCCATTCATGCGCTGTCTCTCAAAAATAAATAAAAGTTAAAACAATTTTTTTAAAAAGGAAAATGATCTGATAGATGAACGGTGATGACATATTATTCTAGTTAAAATAGCCCTCTGAAAATTCAGAATGCCTGCTCAATAATTTATTTTTTTTTCCAGTGAAAAGCAATCCAAACATTTGGCCTGAAAAAATATAAAAATACCTCACAACAAGTAGTGGTACAAGTCTTCTCTTTCCATTATAAGAGCATAGAGCAGCTATTAAAATGAGGAGACCCCATTATTTACTTCATGGTTCAAATGTGCAACAGAGGTTTTCTTAATTGCCTTTTTAGGAGGGTTGGCCTTTGGCACAGACGAGTCACACAAGATAGCGGCGCTTATTGCCCGCCACAGGTCAGGGCCTCTAGCTGAAAGTGGTGAGACTGAATGAGGCCTCAAAATGTTTGCTGGGAGAAAAAGGAAGCAAGACGGGGCAGGGGGAGGAGACTGAGAGCAGAGGCAGGGCTCAGCGAACCCCCTGGGGGGCTTTGCGAAGCGTGTGGCCGGCCAACTCTCTGCGTTGGGCCCAATGGCTGGACTGCTCCGTGCCCGCCTGGGTCAAACAGGCCACTCCGGGACAACGGTGCAGAAGCGACAGCAAGTCCTTCCTTGAAAGGCGAATCAGGGAGCAGGCATCATGTCTGCCACGTGGCACTGAGGTGGCATTAACACGTCATTCCCACGTCAACAATCTTGCTGATCACACGCAGCTTAATAACGGTTCCGTTCATGTATGCTCCGAACTCTCCCTGCGGTCCATGCCTTTGTCTCCAGACCCACCGGAAGCTGACCTATCCCTTCCCGCCCAGTTTCCTCTCCTGCTACGGCCTTGGCTAAACTTGCCCTTGTCCCAGAAGCCGTGATCTCGCTGTGGTCAGAGTGTCCATATAATCATGCCTCCTTGCCTTTTTAATATATGTATGTTCTTTCTTCCTAGAGGAGAGAGGTATTGAGCAGTATACTGAATTTTTAAAATAAAACTTTAATGTTTATTTATTTTTGATGTCAAGGTAATAGTAGCCTCATAGGATGAATTATGCAGTATTCTCTTCACTTTTATGTTTTGGAAAATTTTGTGAAGCATTGGCATTAATTTTTCTTTACATACCTGGTACAATTCACCATCTGGTCCTCGACTTTTCTTTGTGGGAAGTTTTTTGTTTACTAACTCAATCTCTCTATTGAGTTTTAAAGATATTAAGTCATTTCTCCCAGTTATAAGTAGTAGTACACAAACTCAAGGAATTCTGACACTAAAATTTGTGTTTTAAGCCAGATTGACTAAGACACATATTTTTACTTATATATGATACGGTATTACTATAAAAATTATATTGTATTAGAGTTCTCTAGAAAAACAAAACCAATAGGCTAGATATAATACTACATATTATATAGACTCTGGTTTACATATATATGGTCTCTGCATATAGACTCTCTCTCACTCCATGTGTGTGACTATATATATATTTTAATTTATATATTCACACACATATATGTAGTCTCTCTACATAGACCCTCTCTCTCTATATATATATACACACATTATTTCTGTCTGTCTAGGGATTAATTATAGAAATTGATTCACCTGATTATGGGGTCTGAGAAGTCCCACAATCTGTCATCTGTAAGCCAGAGAACCAAGAAAGGTGGCAGTATATTTCAGTCCTAAACTGAAGCTCTGAGAATTGTGTTGTGCATGTGTGCACGCGCGCGTGTGTGTAAGGGCAGGGGACTGATGATAAGAGCCCTGATCACGCCCAAAGCACCAGGAACCAGGAACGCAGATGTCTGAGGGCAAAGGCAAGGTGGATGTCCCACGTCATATTCCCCTTTCTTCCGCCTTTGTGTTCTGTTCGGGTCTCAACAAATGTGGTGATGTTCGTACACCTATGTCAGGGTGATCTTCTTTACTCAGTCCATTAATTCAACTTCTAATCTCTTCCAGAAATATTCACACAGACACAACCAGAAATAATATTTTAGTAACTTTCTGCGCATCCCTTAACCCGGTCAAGTTCATGCATAACGTTAATGGTCACAAACATATTCAAGTTTAAGCACTTTTTAAAACTCAGGAGCAGTACAAAAAGGAAAACAAAAATAATCCATAACTACGTTTCAATATATTGGTGTATTTTATTTCAGTACCTTTTTTAGCCATGTATATATGCACCCATATATAGATCAGAAATGATTATAATTATACTTTTCCACATAATTCTTTCTTCTCTATTCATTCAACTCTATTTTAGGAGTAAATTCCTACATCACCAGCAGTCTTCAAGAACAGTCCATCAAAGTTATTGCTTAATATTCCATTGTGTAATTCCTTTAATCAGAACAGACTTTTTCCTTTTTGATATTTAGATTATATTAATGGTGCTCTTAGCTTTTATAAGTAATGTTTTCCAAGTCATCCAGGCCTTTGATCCATCTTAAATTTTCTAAAATGTTTTTCGAAATGGAACATGGGATCAAAAGCTAGGGATATTTTTTAAGGTTTTTCATCTGCTTGGTAGGCTAAAAAAAAATCTACCAATTTATATTTCTCATATTAAATAGATTTGTGTTTACATTAACTCTCATACTATTGTTTTACAAAATGTTTAAAAAATTTTTAAACATTTATTCATTTTTGAGAGTGAGAGAGACAGAGCATGATCAGGAGAGGGGCACAGAAAGAGAGATACAGAATTAGAAGCAGGCTCCAAGCTCTGAGCTGTCAGCACAGAGTCCGATGCGGGGCTCAAACTCACAGATCATGAGATCATGAGCTGAGCTGAAGTAGGATCCTTAACCGACTCAGCCACCCAGACGCCCCTACAGATACATTTTATTGTGCAATCCCACTGGGAACAATTCTGTTATGTGGGATCGTGTACAACTCTTGGCCAAGAAAATAAAATACAAAAACCCCTTGTTTACTAGCACACTGTTTCTGTTGTATCCAAATACAGACAGCGCTCGTTCACGGTTGTTTTTTAAATAAAAAATATAACATAGGTTGGTGACACCAAAGGATGTATTTCATACGGAAGCCTCTTTATTCTTTATAATGTTTTTAATTTAATTTGATGTGCTTAGTTAAGTTTTATCTAGTGCATAACTGGGTTGCCATGGTTCCTCATCTATGAAACGCTAAAAGTGTATGAGGTGTAATGGTGACAACACTATACATTCGACTTAAGAAACACATTTGGTGTTCGCTTGATTAGATTAAGGCATCAGGTCCAATGCAGTGTTTCCAATTGTTATGACAATCCGGTATTTAAGTCAAGCTCCCAGCGTGAACCATCTCTGTGTTAAAAGCCCACACCCATCTCTCTGAATAGCACCACCCCACTGGCTCCCCAAAGCCAAGGTTCTAAGCGATAGACCTAGGAGACTATGTTCGCAGATGCTATTCAATGAGGCACATAGATTTTCAAGTTCGTTAAAATTTTGCTTTGTAATTCCAGGATGTAAAACCATCAAGATACTACAACCTTTTTATTTTCTAATTTGTTCGACTAATAAAAGGTGCTTCTCTTTACACTATTCAAAGCAGGCTGCTCTTGAGGGAGAGCCACTGGCTTTCTAGAGCAGAAAACACCGGTACCAGCACCTTTGGGCTTTGGGCTTCACAACTAAGGGACTTTACCCCATCGAACCCTTCATTCCTTGCTTGCCCTGTGGGTGAAAACCAGCACCGTGAGTCCAGATTTCTGATGGAGCTGTGTGCCTGTCCAGTTGGGCCTTGAGTTTTGTTTTAACTCTTAGCTTTGTAATAAAATGTGAAAATTGCTAGCGGCAGTTGGCTCACCTGATTCCATGTTCTCAGCAAGTAGCCACTAATGAATTTTAACATAGAAAATGATACCATTTTTAGACAGTGAATCAGATCAATATTCTAATTTAACTTAACAGAATGAATATCTTAATTTTTTTAAGTTATTCATTTTTAAGAGAGAGAGAGAGAGAACAGAGCATGAACAGGGGAGGGCCAGAGAGAGAGAGAGAGATAAGATCCAAAGTAGGCTTCAGGCTGTCAGCACAGAGCCTGACCTGGGGCTTGAACTCACTGACCCCAAGGTAAAGACCTGAGCCAAAGTCAGTTGTTTAACCAACTGAGCCACACAGGCATCCCTGAAGAATGAGCACCTTAAAACAGAGAAGAGAAAAGTGACTCAGTTACTTTAAAAAGATTAGATTTTTCCCTGTATCTAATTACATGACCATAAATAATTTACAATATCAGAACATAGCATAAACAATTTTAATCAGTATTTTCAAATCTCCCATGCCCTGCCTCCTTTGTTATGTCCAGATTTTAATATCATCCCCAAAAACCAGAGACCGCCAGGGAGACCGAGTCACACATGCAAAAGCAAAGGGCTTTATTACAAGTTTTGGCTCGCCAGACTTAAACTCGGGCTCACAGACTTCCCCAGCGCAGTGGATCCGTGCTGAGAGCCCCGAACAAAGGCGGGGCAGGGCCTTTATGGGCTTGGGAAGGGGGAGTTACAGGAAATTGTGACACAGGTACAGTGACCCAATCACTATCACCTATCAATACTGGCAGTAACTTTAACCATACATTGATACTTTTGGAGGGAGCCAATCACAACATTTAGAGTATTGACCAATCACAGAGTGGGCCCAGGACCCTCACATAGGGTGTGACTAGCCTTCTAGGCCCGCCCTTATAAATGTTAAAGGTGTTAGCTGGCCTTTCCTGATTGGGTGTTACAAGGGTGGTCCCTCCTTCCTCGGGCAATGTGTGCTCTTCTATTGTCTAATGATTCTGAGAAGCCAACACCTAGGCCTCCAAGGTCAGAGGGGAAATTTGAAGCTCAGACCTGTGTCCTTACACCTTCACCCCGCCAAACTTAAACTTACAAAACCAAACAAGGCATTCAACAAAGGAACTATACACTGTGATTGTGAACAAGTAGCAAACTGGGCTATTTTGATTTTTCCCTTTGCTCTCTGCAACTGACATTTTGGCGAAATCCCAAGCGAGCAGGGAAATGGGACGATGCTTGAAACAGAAGAGGAAAGAGACAGGTCAAATGAGCTGGAGAAGCCACACACTCAGCGAGCAGCCTCTGAGATAATAGAGAGCTGACTGTAATAAAATGGAAACGAGCAAATGACGGCTGCCGATGCAGATAAACTATCAGCCTTTGGAATCATTCTGAAACTGTGTCATGATACACGGATCACTTTCTTGCACAAAAACATTTTCAAAGATTGAAAGTGTGCAGAGAAGAACAACAAGATGACCCTGCGGGTTCTGGAAGGATGATGCTTTGTCCCTCCTCTGCACCATTCTGCAAAAGGAGTGCAAGCTCCTCCTGACTGCAGCTCCCACCCCTACCCCAGCCCCAAGGCTCTCTGCAGAAGGTCATCCCAGTTGTGGCTAAAGACTGGGGGAATCCCAGTCCCGATGACGTGTGTGTTTTTTTAAGTTAATATAATTTATTATTAGATTGGTTTCCATACAACACCCAGTGCTCATCCCAACAAGTGCCTTCCTCAATGCCCATCCCCTACTTGCCCCTCTCTCCTCCCCCTGTTATCCACCCTCACCCTCAATGCCCCTTCCCCACTTCCCCTACCCCATGGTCTTCTGTTAAGTTTCTCAAAATCCACATATGAATGAAACATACAGTATTTGTCTTTCTCTGATTGACTTAGTTCTTTTAGCATAATACCCTCCAGTTTCATCCACGTTGTTGTGAATGGCAGGATGTCATTCTTTCTCATTGCCAAGTCGTATTCCATTGTATATATAAACCACATTTTCTTTATCCATTCTTCAGTGAAATCCCTTGAAATTCCTGCCATTTGTAAGTGTTGGTGTTAAACCAGCAGAAATCTTTTAAAATATTTTGCAATGACTTTAGCAAGGTAAAAAGCAATCTTGAGCTGAAAGACAAAAAGTCTGCTACTTATCAATAATGTAATCTGACACAGGTCCCATAAACAACCCTGGCTTTGACTTCTTGGCTGGACCTTATAAAAAATAAATTAGGCAATTAGTAAGAAATAATTTAATGGCTCAAGGCTATGCAAATGATTAATATTTTAGTGATAGGGAATCCATCCTTAAGGAATGAGAAAAAGATTCTACAAACATAGACTGCTGTAGTGGATGGGAAGGTGGACTAAAAGCAAAACAAGTTTCATAGCTGCAACACTACTCTGCAGTGGAATAAACATTTTCTTTGGGGGGCTAGTTTTCCAGCTAAAATCCAACGAAGTCTCTTTAATCCCTTCCCACCATCAAAACAGAGAAGGCTGGGGGTGCCAGTGTGGCTCAGTCAATTGAGCGTCTGACTTCGGCTCAAGTCATCATCTCACGGTTCATGGGTTTGAGCCCCATGTCAGGCTCTGTGCTGACCACTAGCTCAGAGCCTGGAGCCTGCTTTGGATTCTGTGTCTCCTTCTCTCTCTGCCCCTCGCCTATTCACGCTTTGTCTCTCTCTGTCTTTCAAAAATAAATAAAATGTAAAAAAATAAAAATTTAAAAAGAACAGAGAAGGCTGTGATTGAGAGCAAAAGAAAGAAAGCAGGTGGAGGGAGGAACCAAGATGGCGGAGAGGAAGGGAGCTCTGTAAACTTCGTCTGCCCCATCTATCAAACTGAGAAGGACATTACTTTCATCTGCAAGAGCAGAAGGAGAAAATACAGACTCCAGAAAGAATACAACCTCAAAGATACCTGAGTGAGTGAGTGCAAACTGGGAAGATTGGAAAATGGGCCAGCCTGAGAAGGGCAGGGGAGATGGGAGCCCCAGCTCAACACGGGGCAAGCACGAGGAGCCCCTGAGAGACAAAGGAAGAGAAAGAGAAACTGAACACGTTCATAGTACTGTCTCTGGGGAAGCGATAAAGAATGTTTAACCACGCTCGGAGAGAGAAACTCTTACTTCATATATAACTGCTGGGTAGCCCAAATCCCAAACCTGGGTGGCACAAGGGAAAGAACAGCTTCCAGCCCTGTGCCTCCCAGCGGGGAGTCGGCGGCCGCAGCGGCAGCACCAGGGGTGCTCACTTTGACCTCGGTATTGGGAGTGGGAACACACACCTCATTTCCATGGCGCATCTTGCCCCCAGCATTGGCCAAGCGAACCCCCAAACCCGGGTGCCAACAGGGAAAAAATAGCCCCCACCCCTATGCGATCCCGGCAGAGAGTTGGTGTCGGTGGAGGCTGAGGCTCGCACTTCGGCTGCAGGAGCTCGCAGCTCATTTCTGTCAGCCCCCGGCAACTCAGGCAACAGCAGTGCTAATCGCAGCCCACGCCAAGAGAAACTGCTCCTTCCCCCTACGAGATCGCTATCCCAGCTGGGGGCTGGGAGTCTGCAGTGGAGTCTGTGAGGGCGCGCACTACACCTCCTGCTGCGCACCTTGCCTCAGGCAGCACACCTCGTCTCAGGCAGGGGCAGCACAAATCCCAGCCTGAGCCAAGAGAAACTGATCCCTCCCCCTAAGAAGCCAGCCACCAAAGCAAGCACATCTCATCTGTGGTAGCATAAAAGTGCATGGACCAGGACTTTGAACCAAGGCGGGCCTGGAAAATACAACTTGGCTCAGCTGCAGCACAAGGAGATCAGACTCATTAGAGTGGCCTACAGTGCTTAGTTCCAGGGGAGCTTGGCATGCCACCATTCTACTCTCTGCAGCCACCAAGGCAGAGCCTCTGAAACCAGCCCCCGAGACCTACTGCACCAAACCACATCTATCCACAAGGAGGGGCTGCTGCTTTTTTTTTCTTTT
Organism: Suricata suricatta; assembly: GCF_006229205.1. NCBI lineage: Eukaryota > Metazoa > Chordata > Mammalia > Carnivora > Herpestidae > Suricata > Suricata suricatta. Next base: position 8,507,918 of record NC_043714.1, on the reverse strand, counting down.
CTTCTTCTTTATACTTTTTTCTTTTTTGTTTTTTGTACTCATTTTTTATTATTATTACCTTTTTTACTTAAAATTTTTAAAAAAATTTTACTCCTTATTTTTCTTTCTCCTTTCTCCCTCTTTTTTTTTCTTTCTTACAATCCAGATATATTCTCCTGTATCTCATCCTTATCTCTCCCCTCAACTGTCATGCACTTCTAAACTGTCCATTGTCCTTTGTTGTCTCTGACCCCCTTTATTTTTTTTTTCTTCTCTTCTTTTCATCCCTTTCCTCTCCATTTTCTTTCTTTCTTTTCCCCCTTTTAATGTGTTTTTTTGTTTGATTTGTCTGTGCATTTGTGTGCTTCTGTTCCCTCTGTGTTTGTCTGTTCATTTTCCTTCTGAGGGCTACACCAAGAAACAAGCCAAAGCATGCATGACAGCGAGTCCCAAATATCGCTAAGTAGGGAAATAACATATTCAAAGGCACAACAAGAGAAACTGAGAGACACCATTAAAAGAACATTTCCTGAAACAACAGGCCCTGGACAGTCAATAAGCCTCCTTTAACAGAGCAATATTAACAGGTGCACAGTGCACAATGAGTTTTTTTAGGCTGACAAGAGACAGAAAGCTAGCAAAAATGACAAAACAAAGGAACTCTCCCCTGAAGAACCTCCAGGAAGAAGTCATAGTCACAGAACTGCTCAAGGCAGATCTAGACAACATACCGGATCAAGAATTTAAAAAACTTGTCATAAAATTAATCGCTGGGGTTGAAAAAAACATCAAAGAAGCAACTGAGACAATGACTAGGAACTTTGAAAATAGGTGTGATGAGTTTAAAAAGGCTATAAATGAGGTGAATAATAAAATGGAGGCAGCCACCTCAAGGATTGAAGAGGCAGAGAGAAGAATAGGTGAATTAGAAGATATAGTTATAGCAAAAGAGGAAGCTGAAAAAAGAGAGAGAAATTGATCCAGGATAGGAAAAGAGAATTCGAGCCCTGAGTGATACAATCAAATGGAACAACATTCGTATCATAGGAATTCCTGAAGAGGAAGACAGAGAGAAAGGTCCCAAAGGGATACTGGACCAAATTATAACTGAGAATTTCCCAAATCTGGGAAAAGAAATAGACATTCAAATTCAAGAGGCACAAAGAACCCCTTTAAGACGTAATTTGAATTGACCTTCTACATGGCATATCATAGCAAAACTGGCAAAATATAAAGATAAAGAGAGAATTCTGAAAGCAGCTAGGGAGAAAAGGGCCCTCACGTACAAAGGGAAACCTATCAGAGTGGTTACAGACCTATCGAATGAAACTTGGCAGGCCAGGAAGGAATGGCAGGAAATCTTCAATGTGATGAACAGAAAAAACATGCAGGCAAGAATCCTTTATCCAGCAAGCCTGTCATTCAAAATAGAAGGAGAGATAAAAGTGTTCCCAAATAAACAAAAATTGAGAGAATTCATGACCACCAAACCAGCCTTACAAGAAATCCTAAGAAGGACTCTATGAGGGAAATGTTGCAAAGAATACAAGGTGCCAGAAACATCACTATAAACATGAATTCTAAGGAGAACACAATGACTCTAAACCCACATTTCTCTATAATAACATTGAATGTAAATGGACTGAATGCTCCAACCAAACGACACAGGGTAGAAGAATGGATCAAAAAACAAAATCCATCTATTTTTTGTCTACAAGAGACTCATTTTCGACCTGAAGATACCTTCAGGTAGAAAGTAAAGGGATGGAGAAATATCTATCTACACGACTGGAAGCCAAAAGAAAGCCAGAGTAGCCATACTTATATCAGACAAACTGGACTTTAAAGGCAGTAACAAGAGATGAAGAAGGACATTATATAATAATTACAGGGTCTCTATCAGGAAGAGATAACAATTATAAATATCTATGCACCAAATTTGGGAGTGCCCAAATACATAAAACAATTAATCACAGAAAGAAACAATCTTATTGATAAGAATGTGCTCATTGCAGGGAACTTTAATACTTCACTGACAGCAATGGATGGATCAACCAGACAGAAAATCACGAAAGAAGCAATGGACCTGAACGACACACTGGAACAAATGAAATTGATAGATATATTTAGAACTCTGCATCCTGAAGTTAGGAAATTCACCTTCTTTTCAAGTGCACATGGCACATTCTCCAAGATAGATCACATACTGGAGCATAAAGCAGCCCTCCATAAGTATAAACAAATAGAGATCATACCATGCACACTTTCAGATCACAATGCTATGAAACTTGAAATGAACCACAGGAAAAAGTCTGGAAAACCTCCAAAAATGTGGAGGTTAAAAATCACCTTACTAAAGAATGATTGTGTTAATCAGGCAATTAGAGAAGAAATTTAAAAATATATGGAAACCAATGAAAATGAAAATACAACAATCCAAAATCTCTGGGATGCAGAAAAAGGCAGTCCTAGGAGGATAGTATATTGCAATCCAGGCCAATTTCAACAAACTAGTAAAAGTGCAAATTCAAAATCTAACAGAGCACCTACTGGAACTAGAAGGGAAGCAGCAAGAGCACCCCAAACCCAGCAGAAGAAAAGAAATAATAAAGATCAGGGCAGAAATAAACAATATAGAATCCAAAAGAACAGTAGAGCAGATCAATGAAACCAAGAGTTGGTTCTTTGAAAAAATAAACAAAATTGATAAACCTCTAGCCAGGCTCCTCAGAAAGAAAAGAGAGAGCACCCAGATAGACAAAATCATGAATGAAAAAGAATCTATTACAACCAATCCCTTAGAAATACAAGCAATCATCAGAGATTACCATGAAAAATTATATGCCAACAAACTGGACAACCTAGGAGAAATGGGCAAATTCCTAAATGCACATGCACTGCCAAAATTCAAATGGGAAGAGATAGAAAGCATAAATAGACTGATAACCAGTGAAGAAATCAAATCCATTATCAAAAATCTCCCAAAGAATAAGAGCCCAGGGCCAGATGGCTTCCCAGGGGAATTCTACCAGACATTTAAAGCAGAGCTAATACCCATTCTTCTCAAACTATTCCAAAAAATAGAAATAGGAAAAAAAAACCTTCCAAACTCCTTCTACGAAGCCAGCATCACCTTGTACCCAAACCAGACAGAGACCCAGCAAAAAAACAGAACTACAGACCAATGTCCTTAATGAATACAGATGCAAAAATACTCAACAAGATACTAGCAAATCGAATTCAACAGCATATAAAAAGAATTATCCATCATGATCAAGTGGAATTCATTCCTGGATTACAAGGTGGTTCAATATTTGCAAATCCAACAATGTGATCCATCACATTAACAAAAGAAAGGATAAAAAACATATGATCCTGCCAATAGATGCAGAAAAAGCATTTAACAAAATACAGCACCCTTTCTTAATAAAAACCCTTGAGAAAGTTGGAATAGAAGGAACTTACCTAAACATTATAAAAGCAGTTTATGAAAAGCCCACAGCTAATATCATCCTCAATGGGGAAAAAAATGAAAGCTTTCTCCTTGAGATCAGGAACACGACAGGGGTGTCCACTCTCACCACTATTGTTTAACATAGTGCTGGAAGTCCTAGCATCAGCAGCAATCAGACAACAAAAGGAAATAAAAGGCATCAGAATTGGCAAAGAAGAAGTAAAACTTCATTTTTTGCAGATGACGTGATACTCTACATGGAAAACCCAATTGACTCCAAAAGAAGCCTTCTAGAACTGATCAATGAATTCGGTAAAGTCGCAGGGTACAAAATCAATGTACAGAAATCAGTTGCATTTCTATCCACCAATAATGAAGCAGCCGAAAGAGAAATTAAGAAACTGATCCCATTCACAATTACACGAAAAACCATCAAATACCTAGGAGTAAACCTAACCAAGGATGTAAAAGACCTATATGATGAAAACTACAGAATACTTATTAAAGAGATTGAAGAAGACACCAAGAAATGGAAAAATATTCCCTGTTCATGGATCAGAAGAATAAACATTGTGAAAATGTCATTACTACCCAAAGCAATCTACACATTCAATGCAATCCCCATCAAAATTGCACCATTCTTCTCAAAGCTAGAACAAACTATTCTCAATTTCGTATGGAACCACAAAAGACCCCGAATAGCCAAAATCATATTGAAGAAGAAAACCAAAATGGGAGGCATCACAATCCCAGACTTTAGCCTCTACTACAAAGCTGTCATCATCAAGACAGTATGGTATTG
>NC_043714.1:8459104-8503583 GCF_006229205.1 Suricata suricatta | reverse complement strand
TGGGCTCACAAATGTACGGCATATTAATTTTTGACAAAGCAGGAAAGAATATCCAATAAAAAAAGACTGCCTCTTTAGCAGGTGGTGCTGGGAAAACTGGACAGCAACATGCAGAAGAATGAAACTAGACCACTCTCTTACACCATACACAAAAATTAACTCAAAATGGCTGAAGGACCTGAATGTGAGACAGGAAACCATCAAAACCCTTGAGGAGAAAGTAGGAAAAAACCTCCTAGACCTCCACCACAGCAATCTCCTACTCGACACATCCCCAAAGGCAAGGGAAATGAGTGCAAAACTGAACTCTTGGGACTTCATCAAGATAAAAACCTTCTGCACTGCAAAGGAAACAATCAAGAAAACTAATAGGCAACTGATAGAATGGGAAAAGATAGATGCAAATTACATATCAGATAAAGGGCTAGTATCTAAAATCTACAAGGAACTCACCAAACTCCATACCAAAGAAACAAATAACCCAGTGAAGAAATGGGCAGAAGATATGGGCAGACACTTCTCCAAAGAAGACATCCAGATGGCCTACAGGCACATGAAACGATGCCCAACATCACTCATCATCAGGGAAACACAAATCAAAACCACACTGAGATACCACCTCATGCCAGTCAGAGTGGCTAAAATGAACAAATCAAGAAACTATAGATGCTGGCGAGGGTGTGGAGAGACAGACACCCTCCTCCACTGTTGGTGGGAATGTAAACTGGTGCAGCTGCTCTGGAAAACAGTGTGGAGGTTCCTTAAAACTATCCATAGAACTCCCTTATGACCCAGCAATAACTCTGCTAGGGATTTATCCAAGGGATACAGAAATGCTGAGGCATAGGAGCACATATACCCCAATGTTCATAGCAGCACTGTCAACAATAGCCAAAACATGGAAAGAGCCTAAATGTCCATTACCTGATAAGTGGATCAAGAAGATGTGGTATATATATACAATGGAGTATCACACGACAATGAGAAAGAATGAAATATGGCCATTTGTAGGAAAGTGGATGGACCTCAAGGGTGTCATGCTAAGCGAAATAAGTCAGGCAGAGAAGGACAGATACCATATGTTTGCACTCATAGGTCTAGCAGGAGAATAGAAGAAACCTAATGAAGGACCAGGGGGAGGGGAAGAGGGAAAGAGAATTGAGGAGAGAGAGGGAGGCAAAACTTGAGAGACTATTGAATGCTGAAAATGAACTGAGGGTTGAAGGAGAAGGGGGAGGGGGGAAAAGAGGTGGTGGTGATGGTGGAGGGCACTTGTGGGGAAGAGCACTGGGTGTTGTATGGAAACCAATTTGACAATAAACTATTTTAAAAAAAGAGGGAAAAAAAAGAAAGCAGGTGGTAGTCATTCTGCAAAACATAGTTTCAAAGAGTAGTGATATGTCTATGAAGCAGTGAATTAACTAGAACTATAAAAATGAAGTCATTGCAGTTGGGGGGCAGGGTAAACCTGGTTCAATTTTTAAGACAACTTGAGATGTCTCTGCAGTTAATGAAAATATCTAAATGGAAGTGTCCTTTTATGTTGTTTTATTTTTTATTGCGATGTAATTGACATAGAACATTATATTCATTTCAGATGTACAACATGATTCCGTATTTGTATATTGTGAAAGGATAGGTCCTTTTACCGAAGGACAGACTGATGATGGTCCAGAAAGAAACAGAAGATAGACAGGAACTACTATTGGTGACAGATTCTCCCCATCTCTTTGAGGAGGAGACTGCAAATTAACATGGAAACCTCACTTAATGCTGTTTGTGATTTGCTATACATATTGTGCATACACACACATATTATATATACATACATAATATATATATGAAAGTTAATGTAAACTTCATACGCTTTCCATTCTGTACTTTCCTGAATGTACCTCAGTCTTGGTTGTGTGTGTCTCCTGTGACAATAACCCTTCTAGTTAATTTGTGACCTATATTTCTTACTCATGTCTTATGCCACCTCATTCACTCATTCATTCATTCCATAAACATTTATGGAGCACTCACTACACTCTAGGTACTGTGCTTGTTGCATGAAGATTAGTAAGGAAAGCAGAACCTTGCTTGCCAGAAATTCAGCATCTTGCAAAGGGAGAATGGCATTAAAACAGGTTCCTAAGCAATTGCCATTTCTATCTTATCAATATCTTATCCAACTGTTTCTAGAAAAATTTCACCTAATTCATTTACTGGTTTGGACTCCAGGAAGAATATGTAAATCTTCATCAAGCCTTCTATTGTTTATCAAATGTAAAATGCTGGGCAGGCTTTTAAAAACCTTGATAGGTCCATTGACTCAATATTTACCCAAAAGTCAATCGTCTTACATCTAATTAAATGTAAAAATTCTCAAGGCTGATTCCTTTCTTTGAAGAAAAAATGGAAGAAAGATCTTCAAAGATAGGTTGGCCAGATGGAATGAATAGGTCTACTTATGGGAGAAACACAACAAAAAGTATTAGCCTATGACTCTAAGATGGTTAGTTTGATCTAAGAGAAGAAAAGTATGGGTAAATGTTACAACCCAGAAGAAGCCCGGTGGTTTCTATATATTTAGTAATTATGTGCCAACCATAGCTTTTACCAATACCGCATTAGACAGCTTGAATTTGGGCTTCAAAAACCTGCCATAACTTGTGCAGCTGTATCTGCCCACAGTGATGTTCTCCTCCATTTTGCTATGGCCGGCTGAATTATCCTTCAACAAGTCAACGTGCCTCTCACATTTGAACGTATTAAGCTAGGATAGAAGAAACAGGAGAAGGTATCACGCCCCCTCCCATCAGACCCCGCGATGCGCTTTCCCATCTCGTGGTTGCTAACCTTCCCTATGAACCGCCACCACCTTTACCATCCCGTCTGCTCGGAGCAGTGGGGAGTGACGGCGGTCATACATTCCGCACCAGGCCTCTGATCCTGCCAGATTGCACTTGTCTTTAACCAAATGCCGCACATTGTTAGAGAACAGATCTTTCTATTTGCATGACAAGCTGTGGATTCTGGACGGCATCGTCGAGGGCCACCTCTAGGTGGAGCACCAAGGGGCCGCTGGCTGTTTCCCTGACAGCAATGAGGAGCACTCACTTTGGCTCTGTCCGCACCAGGCTGGAATTGCAGTGCCTCTGCTGTGGGATCTTGACTTGGTTGTTCTCTCCGGGCTCCTGTTCCCTCCTCTGTAGGGTGCAGGTTTGTCCGTCTGCCCTACGGAGTTGGATGTAGAGGCAGGTGGCATCATGCAGGAGGGTGTGGCTCCCTGCCAGCCTGGGATCAGAACCTGCTGGTCCATTTCCTGATGCTTCCACTGCAGGCAAAACCTTAGCTTTGAAATGGGAATCCTTAACCCCTCAATGGAGGGCTCCGTGGCCATTAAATGGGCTCATGAAGAATTGGACCTGGAACCCAAGTGACTATACAAGGCGTTAGCCATCATCATTATGATGTTGTTGTCAAGATGAAGTGAGATAAATTCATTTTTAAATATAGAGCAGTAACTGGGACATAGAAAACACTCAAAGATGGTGGTGATGGAACTGCATTGTTCTACTTTCATTTATGTGTTCTGTGCACTATGTCATTCTGATATGGCAGAGATTTACTTGTCTCTCAAGGACTGGGTTAAATCAGAGAGAGCTGTGTCACCGTTGCTACCTTGAATGCAAAGTATGAACAACTATTTAAACCAAGCGTAACAAAACTCAGGGCTGGGTATTTTTTTCCTCCCACTGATCTGGTTTTAATACAGCAGGCAATCACGTTTTTGTGTGTGTGTGTGACTCCCGTGTGTGACTGAGGTCCTTTGGGAATGTGAAGTGTACCGACAAGACAATGAAATATCTCTGGATTGGGGTCAGGTCCTCCTTGGGCTGCAAAGGGGAATTGGACTGTCAGGATGTTGTTTGTGGTTTCTTTGTTTGCCTCTCCTTTTTCAATTTTTTATTCTTAACAAATTGAATGGTCTCTGAATGGTGCGCTCAGACTGGAGAGGAAACATAAATGATTACTAGGAAGGACTTCAGTTGTATACACAGCAGTCTGAAGATTTCCCACAAAGAACTGAGGAAGCAGCATGCTTCTTTCTACACACTGAAGGGGATTCGGAGTGCAGGTAAAGGTATATTATTCTCTTACATGATTTTTTTAAATTTGCTTTTAAAGATACACCAAGCTACAAGTCTAATGGGATGTCCAGGAGTAAGCTTCTAGTTTATTCTCTTTTTGTTTGTAGAAATCTTGCAACAGATATATTATATATATTTTAAGAGAATCTTAAGCAAGATCCAGGCTTAAGAGAATTTTAAGCAGCCCAATGTAGAGGTCGATCCTGCGACTCTGGGATCACTACCTGGGCCAAAATGAGAGTCAAATGCTTAACTAACTGAGCTACCCAGGTGCCCCTATTCAGTATTCAATATTTTAAATAAGTTTATTTTAAGTAGACTCCATACCCAGCATGAGGCTTGAACTCATGACCCGAGATCAAGAGTCACATGCTCTACCAACTAAGCCAGCCGGGTGCCCCCAGATATATTCAGTATTTTAAATAACCAAAAATGAAGTTCAATATTGTCCCTTTACTCTGAATCTCCAAATTTAGATCAACATACTTTGGCCAGGACAGCAAAGGAATAAATTTGGAATAAGTTCTCCGAATTCTGCAAATGTATTGGGCATTACAGTTTTGTCTTCTATATTTTACAGGTAATGAAGGTAAAAAGCAGGGGAGGAAAGGTTTTCTACGGGGTTAAAATGATCTAATTAACTTATATGAGGGCAGTAACCTCTATTCTCTGTTGTTGCAGGTTTTGTCATTTTGCTGTATATTAGTTTAAAACTACAATCTTCACATGTAAGTTTCGTATGTCTCCTTACAATATTTTTTACCACTGAAATATAAGCTCTTTCCTCCTGTTCAGAAAAGATTCTCAGCAGCTTGTAAAAGCTTTCTGCATAATAGCCATTGATTTTTCCGATCTCCGTGATTAGATGTGGCGATTTTTCTTCCAGATCTTACTTAACAAGAGATCATTTCTAAGAGCCACACGTCTTTCCATCGTGTTCCCCTAATTAGCCCGTAGGCATCTGTGCTGATTGCAGCCTGGAGAGAGGTGGGTGGTAAAGCTGGTGCTCAGTTACAGGACCTGCCCTCACCACTGTCATTCCACGGATGGTCAAGCTCACGGCCCATGAGTCCCTGCACTGCCAGTTTTAGTCACTGACTAATGGAGTAACTGATGAACTGAGCCTCTAAGATGTCTCTTCAATAATGAAATTCACTTTGGGTGACTCGGTTGAGCTTCCGACTTTGGCTCAGGTCATAATCATACTGCTCGTGGGTTCGAGCCCTGTGTCGGGCTCTGTGCCAACAGCTCAGAGCCTGGAGCCTGCTTTGCATTCTGTGTCTCCCTCTCTCTCTGCCCCTCTCCTGCTTGCACTCTGTCTCTCTCTTTCTCAAAAATAAGTAAACATTGAAAAAAATAAAATAAAATTCACTATAGTGTGCATGGAATACAATATTGGTACAAACAAATAAGATATGATAGAAATAAGTAAACCTCAATGAATGGGGTAACGAGAAAGGCACAGCTGTTGGAATTAAATAGAGCAAAAGTCCTATCATGCTTTTGGGGGGCAGGTTATTTAATTCCCTAAATTTTGCCCTGTTGTCTATAAAATAGGGCAATGATACCTCATCAAAATATTATAAAAATTAAGTGACTCAGTGCAGGTAAAGTGCCCCTTAATTTCCTTTACATGAAAATACTAACTTAAAGAAAAAAACCAGTAAACTTATTTCCTCGCTGCCTGGCGCATCTGTCCGCATGAAACCTTTTCATCGAAAACACCCCACTACCAGCTCACCCTGGACTGAGTTAGAGACCCACCAATGGTAGCACCATAATTGTTTTATAAATGACATGGTGTATAAAAACAAACTTTAAGAGAACACATATCTTAAAAAAGTATGAAACTACTCATACTGTTTATGCAGATAATAATGCAAAATTATTACGTTAAGGATTCTTTCTAAATGAAGAATGATTAGGGCGCATGGGTGGCTCAGTTGGTTAAGTGTCCGACTTTGGCTCAGGTCATGATCTCATGTTCGTGGGTTCGAACCCCACATCGGGCTCTGAGCTGACAGCTAGCTCAGAGCCTGGAGGCTGCTTCAAATTCTGTATCTCCCTCTCTCTCTGACCTTCCCCTGCTCGTGCTGTCTCTCTCTGTCTCTCAAAAATAAATAAAAAACATTTAAAAAATGAAGAATGATAATATGTTCTGGTTGGGGAAGGAGGGGAATGACATCACAAACACAAAGGAGCATTGAAATGTACCATTAAAGTACAGAATGGAAAGGATATAAAGTTTACATTAACTTTCATACATATATTATATATATAATATGTGTGTGTATAGATACACAATATAGATAACAAGTCACAAATAGTATTTAAAATTTTTTTGATGTTTATTTATTATATTTTCTAAAACCTAGCCCAAGGAAAGATGGCAAAAAGATTTGTCAAAATATATGAATATGTGATCAAGCTGGTAGTTCAAATGTGTTTTAGATTTTCAGCTATCATATTTTTCAACTTGAGAATTTCCCCCAAGTTTTTCAGGTTCCATCTCGCCTGATTTTTTTTTAATCTTTTTACCTTGATAATTCTTTCCTACAGATTCTCTTACCTATTTATTCTGATTACTTTTAAAATATGCCAAGTCATTTCAATATTTGGATTGTCTATCAGATGGTTTCTATTAACTATTTTTTTTCTCTTGATGGTGGGGCATTTTCTCAACAATTAAATTATTCATATATATTATTCAGTAAAAGGAACGATAGTTCTTTGGAGTAGTGAAAGTAAAAATATGCTCGATAAAAATATGCTTAATGTGAAAGAGTTTCCTGAGGCAGACCTGGAATGATCATATTGGATTATAATGATCATATTGGATCGTAACTCATAAAACAAAACAGGCATCCTTGGGTCCATGAGGAGACAAATAAAAATTGAATAAGTAGATGCATGGGAGAAAGAGAAAACTCTTTCTTACAGAAGAATTCAAATTAATAGATGTAGAAGGCATGAAAGAAATGTAAAATTAACTTTGGGCAAATACTGCAACAATAATTGCCGCAGGCAAGATACACCGATTGGTGTGGACATTAGCATTTTAGGAGAAACCGTGTGCATCGTCTTAAAGTAATTCTCATAAATATTCATCAGTCGCGAAAAGGAAAATAGCAACTTTACAATGGGGAGACCCAGCACACACCATCTTAACCCAATGATCAAGGTGAACAGCCCCCAAAATAAGATGTGCTGACATCATGTATCACCTGATACAATGCAATAAACATGGCACAACGTCACTTCTGCACCATTTTTTATTAAAATGCATAACCTCAGGGCGCCTGGGTGGCTCAGTCAGTTGAGAGTCAGATTTCGGCTCAGGTCATGATCTCAAAGTTTGTGGGTTCAAGCCCTGCATCGGGCTCTGTGCTGACAGCTCAGAGCCTGCAGCCTGCTTCAGATTCTGTGTCTCCAGTCTCTCTTCTCCTGCCCAGCACGTCTTTTCTCCAACTATCAAAAAATAAATAAACATTAAAAAAATTTAAAAAATAAAGTAAAATGCATAATCTCTATATAATCATGAGAATACATCAGGTAACACTAAACCAAGGACAAAAATGATTGGCCAACATTTATCAAAATGTAAACCAGGCAGTCATTAAGTAAGTGGCAGATCTGGATTAAAACTCAGATGTTTGGGTGCCTGGGTGGCTTAATCATTTAGGCATCTGACTTTAGCTCAGGTCATGATCTCACAGTTGGTGAGTTTGAGCCCTGCATTGGGCCCTGTGCTGACAGCTCAGAGCCTGGAGCCTGCTTCGGATTCTGGGTCTTCTTCTCTCTCTGCTTCTTCCTTGCTGTCTCTCTCTCTCTCCTCTTTCTCAAAAAACCAAAAAACCCTCAGATGTTCTGAAGGGCTCAGGGTTTGAAACATGGCAGACGATGTGGCCCCCACAAACTACCAGCACTGTGGAAGAGCCTCTGGCCCTCATCAGGCTCAGTCTGGTTGATCGAATTCACATGAAAATGAGAAACGAGCCCTGAGGCAAATTATCAGCATTGAAACGTGATCTTGGGAGATGTCTGGGCAACTGTGACTATTACAGAAATTGATGTGGAAATACACAAAGAGAGATATCTATCAACAACACGGGATATTCCAGGGCTCTCTGTCCAGGGAATTGGTATGGTACCAGTTGCCCCTTTGCTGAGCCAAAAATTTATCATGTATAGAATATAGGAGACTTTGTATGATTGCCTTCTTATTATTTAAAAAAAATTTTTATGACTTCATTTTTTTATTTTGAGAGAGACAGAGAGTGAGCAGAGGAGGGGCAGAGAGGAAGGGAGACACGGAATCTGAAGCAGGCTCCAGGCTCTGAGCTGTCAGCACAGAGCCTGCCCCATGCAGGGCTCAAACCCACATACTGTGAGATCATAACCTAAGCCGAAGTTGGATGCTTAACCGAGTGAGCTGCCCAGGCACCCCTATGATTGCGTCTTTAAATGCAGAAGACATTCCAAAGAGAGACATGTGTAAATTTTGATACTGAGAAATGGCCAAGGATTCTTCCACTGCTGAAGTGGGTTGATTTATAGATAATTCAAAAATTCTTTTTTTTTTTAAATTAACATTTATTCATTTTTGAGAGAGAGAAAGAGAGAGATAGACAGAGCATGAGTGGGGGATGGCCAGAGAGAGAGGGAGACACAGAATCTGACACAGGCTCAAGGTTCCAAGCTGTCAGCACAGAGCCCGACGTAGGGCTTGAAACCATGAACTGGGAGATCATGACCTGAGCTGAAGTTGGATACAACGGATGAAGCCACCCAGGTGCTTCATTTTTTAATTTTTTTTTTGACAACTCAATAATTCTGAAGCTTTGGGCATTTTTATTTTTTCCAGCACTTTCAAAACATGTGATCACCAAGATGCAGGAAAAAAATACTCAAAAAAACCCCAACACAACACACACACAAAGAAAATCCCTCAGATGTTCTGACTCCATGTCCATTTCTTCTTCCGGTTCTGTAGAAAGTGGAGTCAAGTGCAGGATGCTCAGACCAAGATGTGGGGGAGATGAAGGATAACCTGGTGGGTGGGTACTTTTGCCCAGCGCCCACTCAACGTGCTTCTTCCTGAGCCTGACTGTTTTTGCTTCCAATCAAGTCCGACTCTAGCAGCATTTATATAATAAATGCTTCTTCACCAGCTCACCGTTTGTGAAATTCTTTTCTGAGCTCCGAAATCTGAGAGTGAAATAGTTAGGAAAGGTACCAAACTAAACAATATCAACATACCTGTGCTCATTTTTATTGTATAGAATCCACAAATCAGAATGACTCATTTAGGGTAGGCTTTTCTCTACATACCTACTTTCTCTATTACTGACCCTAAGAGGACCCAACCTGGGAAGACCCATTGGGTTCTAAATAGTTTCACCGTAAAGACCAGCAGAACTAAAATGAAGGCCATTTCGTATATTCACTAAGGAAGCAGGGGACAGGAAGGATGCCCTTTGAAAGCATTTGTAGAAATTGCTCAGGAAACACACTCTGTGAAGATCCTTTTCCAAAATCTTTTTATAGACACATCCTCAAAATCTATAGATTAGCTGTGGCCTTGGGCATTTTAAGTTTTGCAGTTAGTGGGGACATGAGCAATACAATTTTATTTTGATTTATAACTACGTACATCCCAGAGGTACTGAGGCAGATATCTGGTAACGTGAAATGGGACAGCTCTGGGCAGTGTGGGGTAACTTGCTGGTGCCGTGCCTCAACCAGAAAAACAATATGTGGGAAAATAAATACTTGAGAATAGTTGCTTTCTCCCCTCATATTTATAAATAGGGCATTTGTGACTTGGGTGATGACACTCTAAGATATTCACCTCCAAGTCCTTGGAGTTGGATGGAGCCTCAATGTGTAGAAAATTGCTTTCCCAACTTCTCATGCATGGCTTTTGCCAATTTTGCAACTCAAAGTTGTAGAAAATACGTTTTTTTTTGAGTGTTTGAAATCTATCATCTTTGCTGCAAACCAGATGTCATTTCCATTAGTTGTTTTGTAAAGTTCCTTCCCTTAAATCACAGAAGTGAATGTGTGAAGTATAAAAATGAAATGGTTCAAACGGTGAGCCTTTCTTCACTTCTCCTGAGTCTTGGGGGGCACACACATGTGAGAGGGTCCAGGCCCATTCTGAGTGAGGGCAGGACCACTGGGTGAAAGTGTGGATTGTGAGCTCCCCATCCATACCAGCGGTGGCTGCCCACTCCTGGCTGGAGTGTCGAATATTCTAGAACACAGGCTTGGTATTGCTGGATTTAGAGAACTAGAAATCTGAATTTTCATTGAAACTTCCCAATTTTCAAATGTCAGCAACTAATTAAAAAATTTAAATATGCCAACAGGACATAAGACCCATTGGCTCAGCCATTAAATAAAATTCAACAGGTGTTCAATGTTTGATACATTAGATTGGGTGCCAGATAGCCAGTCGCTCCCAAGAAGGATGGTTGAGAAGCAGTAGACTCCCCCTCTCTTGAAGGTCACCTGCTTTTAATAACTTTGTGCAGAAAGACTGCATCATACCTGCTTTTGAGATGTTTCCTGGTTATTTCCTTTCTCACCGTCTCCTTTCCTGTCCACCCTTGGAACCCCTAGTCATCAGCCACCTTGAGAGGCTGCTGCTAAGGTCCCAGGGACAGTGGCACCTGGATGGACATGAGGTCACCGCTGCTTCTCTTCTTGATTCCTTGACCCTCATGTTGTACTTGCCCCAGACTACATGACACCCAATCGTTCTGGACAGGGAGAACTAACTGAAGGCTTTAGGCTTCAGAAATATTTTATTATTTTTATAAACTATATATTTATATCAATGTCTTTGTAATTCAAAGAGTAAACACAATAAGAAAGTTCAATGTGCCATGGAATGGCCTTGCAGTCCTGTCTGTTCTGTTTTCATCAAATCCCCCTTCC
Organism: Suricata suricatta; assembly: GCF_006229205.1. NCBI lineage: Eukaryota > Metazoa > Chordata > Mammalia > Carnivora > Herpestidae > Suricata > Suricata suricatta. The sequence continues at coordinate 8,492,502 of NC_043714.1, read as the reverse complement.
CAGACACTCAACGCTGTGCCTCCCATTCAGAGAGACCCTATCCTTCCTTCCTCAGGCTCCGTGACCCCCTTTTCTCATGTCCCTCAGCCAGCCGAGGGAGGTAGTGACTGGAGTGTGGACTTCCTGATGTCTAAGTTGTTCTGACCAGCTACCGCCTGGGGTCAGCGTGGCGTGAGAATGGTGGGTGGGGAGGGTGCTCGTTCAGCATGATGCCTCTGAGTGGGCTTTAGAGACAATCCCAAGTCAGCGCCAAGTTGCAATCAGGTTTCTGCAATGCAGCTGGGACTCCTTTGAAGAAGATGTGCCTCTTCCCCCTTCGGGGTCAGCCAGGAGCTAAGTATTAAAGCAAACAACACACACACATAGCTAAGGTACTTTGCAGCGCCGTATGGTACAATCCACAGTAAGGAAGAAAAATGTTTTCCTAATTGGAATAAAATCTGCACGGCTGGGCTCCCTCGCAGCGGAGGTCGGGCTCCGTGACTCACGGTGGTGTTGGCTCACCTTTGTTCCTCTGCCAGCTGTCCATTCCCTCCAGGTCTAGTGGGGAATAAAAAATGGGATTCATCATAGGCCACCTACCCATTAACTTCTTAATGCCTATCACTTTGTTGGGGAAAAAAAAGCCCAGAAGGGTCTTTGAGATTGTATTATTTATTTTTTTTCCAATGGGGTCAAATTTTGGGGAGGGCTTTCTGTAATCTTTGTACATAAAGACCATTTCTAAGTAACCCCTAGAGACTGAAGGAGAGCTGGGTGGTTCGTTTGTAAGTTCAGTTATTCCAAAAAGCTGAATACAAATTCCTCATTAATAGGAAAAGAATCATGATCATGTGTGGAACATTCTGACCATTTTCATTCGCCTTCCTGCTTTCTTCCCCCACCGGTTTTAAGGTCTGAATGTTTCCACATTAGTAAGACAATACTTTATGGGAAATGATTGGTACACATTTTATGTGGAATTGAGATTTAAGTGCATTCCATCACACGTATTTTACAGCAGTGATGATGATAAGCCAGGACATCACTTCTGTTCACAAATGAATTATTCTTTTTATGGTCTATGAGAACCTTTCCTAAATATGCCTTTCCCTTTCTAATTCGGGGTTTTACATATTTACAGAGGTATTTCTAGTAATGTAAAAACAGTTTCATTTTTTAATAAAGTTCAAAGAGTTCTGTCTCTGGCATGGTTGAAGAAAAGGCTGGATTTCTCTCGAAACCAACCCTTGTGAGCTGAATAGTTGCAACACAGTGGCAGCTCAACCATTGTTTGCACTGCTGTAAACCATGGGGAGCACGGAGACATGCATGGGCTTGGGGTCAGAGAGACGACTATAAACCCCTAGCTCTGCCTTGCCTTCGGGAGAACTTGAACTATCTAATTGCCAGACTTTGGGCTTCCAGGAAGCCACCTCTGAGACGGGATGTTCATTGTCTCATGTGTTCACATGTTTATTAGGAACACCGTGGGAAAGGGCGACTATAGACAGGACAGGAAGGAAGAAGATTTGGGCAGAAGGGAATTTGAGGCACAAGATATATCTGATAGCCTCAGCCACCCTACCAGGAACAATGGAGCTGAAATGTTCCAGCAAAGCTGATGTTGGGCTTCGATGTCTCTCACGCAGTCACGGGATGCAGGCTGCATACTGGGAGGGGTGTGATCTGCAGGAGAAGGCTCTCCGCAGTTCAAGGTTAGCCCTGAAGGGGGTGACAGCCGTTCCAAAGCCCGGGCAAGTCCTTCCTTAATGATGGATCTGGGAGGAGTCTCTCTCTGTCTGTCTCACTTGACTTCACTGAGCTTCAGTTTCCCTGTAAGTACTTTATGAAGATTGAATGAAGTAATGACTGTCATCCACAGAGCACAGTGCTTAGAACTTTCTAACCTCACAATGAGCATTAATTCTCATTATTGTTATGACTCAAAGGCTGTGGTTGAGACAGATATTTCAAAGGGCTTGTTCACACGAAAAATGGGGGTGTTCTTTTAACACTGCCCACATCACAAAGTATATATCCCCCGGCACATCTTGTGCAACAGACTTTTTTTTTTTAACTTTTAATGTTTTTATTTACTTTTGAGAAAGAAGGAGACAGAGAACTAGTGAGGGATGGGCAGAGAGAGAGACACACACACACACACAGAATCTGAATCAGGCTCCATGCTCTGAGTTGTCAGAGAGGGACTTGAGCTCACAAATTGCGAGATCATGACCTGAGCTGAAGTAGGAAGCTTAACCCAGTGCAGCAGCTTCTTGAATACTTAGTATTTTGTTTGCCTGGAGGGCAAAATTCCAAGGGGTAGCAGCATCAGTGAAATGGGAAAGGCCATGTTGTGTAAAGGTACAAGGACACTGGGGGGTCTCACGAGACCTTGGACAAGAATGCAGGTGGATACTGGGAGCAACAGCCCAGGAAGACTTGAGGATCTACTCTCCATCTTCATCTCTGTTTTCCCAAACAGCCGCACTGCTGACAACACATTCGTGTGGGCCTTATTCACCTCTCTTCACCTTTTGGTCTCCCAACGTGGTAAACGGTATTGACAACATTCAAGCTCTACTATCCAAGTGGTTCTGAAATCCCTGGAGAACTCTGATCGGGCTGACTTGAGTCAGGTGTCTGGCCCCGGACTAATCAAGAGAGGTCAGAATCATATTGTCACGTGGCTTCCCACGTTACATGCAAGGGAGCAGTGGAGTTTCAAGAAAAATGCCTGAAGGTATTGGGCTGATAAATCAGTAGGTGGCCACCAGACCCAGAATGCTGGGAAAAGTATTTTCTTGAATGTTACCTTAGGGGAACAAAGATAACGTGGATCACCGGAGGACACTGATTATGGATCAGAGAGTAACAAGAGGTGTATCTGCTGGCAGAAAGAGTCCTTCCTACGTTTGTTTTCTAAATAGTTTGGGGAAAAGAGTGCTGTCGTGCCCATTGCTCTGGAAAATTATCTAATCATTTCATGTTACAGGAATTTTCCAATTTGTAATTGACAAGGATATGCTAGATAAAATTTAATTCATCTCTCTCTCAATTTTTTTTAAGCAGGTTAAATACAGATAGCCAACATCTCAGTTTCACTTTCTTTGATCTTGTTCCCTCACAGTCAAAAGGTGAATTCAGTCAGAATATTAGAACTTGGGTGATACAATTTTATTTGGAAAGGGTTAGTGGTAGAACATTCCAAAAAATGTTTCATCAGTTGTATGTGATATTTAAGAAAATGAATACTAAATGAGATGCATTGAGCATAGCGCTCATGTCTCCAAGATATTTTGCATATTTTTCTGCTGGGATAATCAGCTTTGATGAGAATTTGATCTTCTCGTTGTCATTTTCATTTTGAATAGTTTCTTGAGGGAAGCATTCCATGCAACAACAGTTTCTAGAAAGTGCTGCATAAGCTGTAAAATAACTTTGTTGTCTCAGTGGATTGACTATGTCTGCCGGCTCCACAGACTCACCTGTGTTGTTTGGTTCACACCGAGTGTTTGAAGGCACAGGGAGCTTCTAGAATCCATGTTTCCTGGGACTGCATCACCATTCTCTTTTCTGTGCTCAGCTACCTACATATGCCACTGTGACAATCCTTAAGTCCTGGAAATTGTCAAGAACTAGTGACGAATGAAAGAATTTTGAAAATGCTTTCCCCACATCTAACACCCAATTCACTGATTTGGGAGAATGTTCTCTCGCTGATAAGCAGCATGGCCCAGCTTGGGAGTCAGACACACTTGGCATGGAGGTTGGCTTGGCTTACTAGCTCTCTGGTCTCGCACACATAGCTCTCAGTCTGCTGATAGTAAATGTGAATGTCCCCGTGTCCTTAACAGGTTCGGCGTCTTCTTCATGGTCTGGGAAACTTCTCATAACTTTTGGCCTGCAAGCCAGCTTTCTCTGATAACACTTCCCCTGAGGCCTTCTCAAAAGAAAAAAAAAAAAAAAAAGACTGTTCTCTCGCATCCCACTTGCTTTAGACATTACTCTTGCCCCCCCACTCTGTCCCCCGCCCCACGGTGTCATTTTCAGACCATTAGGTCTCTTTTTCTTTGGAAAGAAAGAAATAAAGTAAGATAAAATAAAAACAATGTGGCCTCTCTAAAGCTCACGTCATTGACTTGAATCAGCTGTCTCTGCTTTGTAACGATCAAAATCCTGTTCATATCAGGTCACCATTAAACACTTCAGAGCCTAGACGGCTGCCTTTTTTCTGGACCCAAACTTTCGCCATCATCGCAGATGACTTGGACATCCATGAAGACATCTTCATTCAGTTTAGCTTCTCAGCTCCCAGACCACGTCATTTCTAATGACCTTTGAGCAACTCCACTACATCCCAAGTCATGTCTTGCACTATATCATCACTATAAACTGGACTACCTCGGAAATCTGAGATTAACACCTCCCAATCACAGCTTCCTATTCTTTCAGCTCCCATGCATAAGTATTCTTACAGCAACCATTTTGCAACCACCTAGCAAATTCTAATCCATTAAGATGCCCCAACTTTCTATCCACTGACCCTCCTCTTGTCATTCTACTTCCTTGTTTAGCGCGCATTCTCTGATTCAGTATTATGATCACTCTTGCAAATAGTATCACCTTTGCTGGTGTCCTCTGCTTTTGCCCACCCACTTGGTAGAACGTTAAACTCCAACAAACTTGGACACCCACATTCCCATTGTTTCCAAGCAGCAGAGGGGTGCTGGAGAAATCCCTCCGGGCAGGCTGGAGCTAGAATTCATGAATGTTCTCCAGCGTCAGCTGGGACCTCACTCCCACAATCCAAGGTGTTTAATATGCAACAGCTTCTTGCTTTCTTCAAAGCTCCAACTCTTCTTCCCACTGTTCTTCAGAGACAACGTTGGCCTGTACTTCACTGAGAAAACAAAAGCTTTCCAATGTTGATGTTACAGTAGAAAACGTGTGATAAGGATGAATACTTGATTAAGTAACAGAAAGATCAGACGGAGGCAGAGAATTAAAATAAATATACACACACATACATCTTACACACTCTATTGAAAGGACATTTATTGACAATATTTGAATCTATGGCCAAGGTTGTTATGTTGAGTATGGCTCTGTGGATTTAATTGCTCACTGGCTTTTTTATATAATGTGTAGGGTTCCAAATTATGCAATTTAAATCTACAATTTCCAGTTTCACACTTTTAGAAGATGAATAATTACTTAGGTATTTTTGAAAACAAAGTAAATTTAGAAGAGAGTACCTTTTCTTTTTTTCTGATTTTTTCCTCCAAACTTTGAGAATGGTCTTGCCACACCAAACGGCACAATTTTTAATGTCTTACCTTTCTTTAGTATTCCCGAGTATTCAATATAGTTTTATTAGAGGGGTGCCTGGGTGGCCTAGCTGTTTAAGGATCTTGATCAGGTCATGATCTCATGGTTTGTAAGTTTGAGCTGCACATTGGATTCTGTGCTGACAGTGTGGAGCCTGCCTGAGATTCTCTCTCTCTCTCTTCTCTCTCTCTCTCACTTTCTCAAAATAAATAGATAAATTTTAAAGTATATGTATATGGTTTTATTACAAACAACTCTCTTTTCATCCTGGTAATTCATGGCTTCTGCGATAGTTTATTAATTTACATAATTATTATAACTAATACAACTGGCGTAAATAGATTTGGGAACAAGCACCACCATCTCTGGACGTGCATACAAGCCAGCTGGTGAGAGCATGAACGTGTATCAGTGTATGTTCTTTAATACACACAAATCCTTTGATCATTACAATCTTTTTCCTTTCAAAGAACAGCAATACCTTTATAGTTGAAAAAATGTAGAGAACGAGCATTGGAACAAGGAGAGAAATATGATATGTGAGCAGTTGCAGCAAATGAGTCATTTATTTCTAGCGGTAAAATTTAAATTGATTTGAATTAAGATGTCATAATTGAAAGCCAATTATCTAATTAACATTTTTTTAAAAAATGGATAATGAAAATTACTAAAAATGTAATAAAGTATATTATCACTTGTTTTAGTTACATATGTAAATGGCTTTTTAAGTTTAATCAAATTAGAGCACTCTTTAAAGTTGGCGAATGCCCAGATTTTCTTAGTATATGCAGCACATATATGACAAAGTTACTTCAGACATAATGTTCACTTATACGGATGTTGCTTATTAGTATTATTAGCCAAAATGTTATCTTATGACATAGTGGGAGGTGGAATATTGAATTTTTTGGCGCATAATATTGCTTATGATTTTTTAGTTTGAAAGATATGAGAAACAGGAAAATAAAGCAAAAATCTTTAGCAGATTATAAATACATTTAAATAATCTATTAATTTCACTGATAATCCTTTTTCTCTTCCAATATTATCTCTCTGGTATTACAATTGCTTAAAAAATCAGTAGTTGGAGTGCCTGCTTGGCTAAATTGGTTATGCCTCTGAGTCTTGGTTTTGGCTCAGGTCATGATCTCAGTTTGTGGGTTTGAGCTGTGCATGAGCTCCACACTGACAGTGGGGAGGCTGCTTGGGATTCTCTCTCTCTCTCTCTCTCTCTCTCTCCCACTCCACCTGCTTGCACTCTCTCCCTCTCTCTCAAAATAAATTTAAAAAAATAAAAATAAAAAGCCAACACTTATCTAAGGGAGATCAAACTCAACTCTTGTCAAGAGAGAAAGATTTTATGGTCATTTAATATTTGCCTTCGTAAGGATTGTGAATTGTTAACATTGCATTTCCCATTAGAGGATAGCTTTTCTCAATATATGATGTTTAGAGAAAATATTATGTAAGAGTAAAAATACAAGCAATAAGAATTCTGGTTACTATTTCTAATTCTTAAATCACTGCTACCTAAATAGAAGTGGTTGTAGAAAATTTATTAGAACTCTATTTAACTGGATATTTATTGGTACTAAACTTCTGTGTTGTACCTTAAGAGTCAGTGGTTAGACCCTAAAGTCTTCTTTTGCTTTTTTTTTTTAATTTTTTTTAGCATTTATTTATTTTTGAGAAACTGAGAGTGACAGAGGACAAGCAAGGAAGGGGCAGAGAGAGAGGGAGACAGAGTCTGAAGCAGGCTCCCAGCTCCAAGCTGTCAGCACAGAGCCCAATAGGGGGCTCAAACTCACGAACTGTGAGATCATGTTGGGAGCCAAAGTCGGACACTTAACTGACTGAGCCATCCAGGCACCCCGACCCAAACGTATTTCTAAATTGAATTTGAATTTTGAATTTTAGGATGAGAAGAAAATATTTGCATGGGCTTGTTCAACTCATCCCCACGTTCATCCAGGTGGTCCTCCCAATGAATACTTCTCTTTCTAAATTCAGTCATCACTTCTTGACTTTATCTTCTCTGTAAGTGACGTGCTCAGGCAGATAAACTGAAAAGGAGCCGGTAGTTCCATATTTCTATAATAGCAATCTAGTATTTATTAGCCTTAGGATTTTCCAGCATAAGGGGTGTTGACAACACTTCCTACGGGATGTGGAGCGGACGCCTCTGCATGACTTAGCCTGGCAGATTTTCAGCAAACAAAGAAGAGAAGGGGCCATCCGCTGCAGTCAGCTTAGCCAGTATGTAGCCAAAGTTGCACATGGCCAAGTCACGCGGCTGATTGGGCACCTTCCGCACGGCCAGGGACTCTGTCAGGCACTTGTGATCGGGGGTCTTGTGCTGCCACACTGCAAAGTACTGAGAGTGTGCCCCTGAAGCCACTTGTGTCTTCCCTTTTCCTTTGACTCACTTCTCTAGGAAGAGATCCGATGAATGTCAAAAGAGAACCTTCAAAATGGCATTTTCTGCCCTTGATTACATTTTCCTTTCTAGAATTTATTAGTTTTAACATCAAGGACTTTTCAAAATACGTGTGTGTGTGCGGATGTGTGTGTGTGTGTGTGACTTTTTTTTCTTTATAGATAAAAGTGGGTTCCCATGATTTTTCTGTTAAAAAATAATATTTAGCAAAGTTTGGGGCCAGACATCTCTAAATGTGATCTCTAGCTCCACACATGTGTATTACCTTGTGCAAGGTTTTTTTTTAGCTATTCTGAAGGTTTTCTTCTCTTTAAAATAGAGACAATACCAACCATCTATCAGGATGGTTTGGGGGATTAAATTATAATGCACATAAAGTATATAGTAAAATATTCAGCACATAGTAGGGATTAAACAGTAGTGGTTATTTACACCCAAAAATAACGGCGGTGGAGTGATCTTCAGTAAATGTTTCACCATCTGAACTGAAAATGTAGTAAATAGCACAGAAACTACCAGTTAATTTACTAATCTCACAAAAGAGACTTAGGAATTCACTGACCCACGCAGGACATTAACCTCTAATTAGTGTCTAGTCCTGTAGGTCACTGTATACGACCTTGTAGGACTAACAGACAAATCCTGAAATGTCTTAGATGCAAGACTTGTTTGGAAATATGTAACCCACCGAAACATTGTGAGCAAAGAAGTGACATGCTGGAGGTGTTCTTGAGGAAGTTTAACCTCTTGGCAATGCGTGCCACAGGCCAGAGAATGGAGAAATCAGAGGGCTGAGGACTGTTAGGGTGTCATTAGAATAGTCTGGGGAGTGAGGTGGGGAGGCCAGCACTAAATTGTTAAACGTGAAGCTTTCCCTCAAGGAATGATGATCTCATCTTGCAAAAGAGGAAGAGAAAGGTATTAGTACTTTTTTTTAATTTAAGTTTTTCTCTTAATTCCAGTTATTAATATAGAGTGTCATATTAGTTTCAGATGTACAATATAGTGATTCAGCCATTCCTTACATCACCGTGTGCTCATCTGGACAAGAGCACTCCTTAATCCCCATCGCCTGTCTCACCCCACCCCTTACCCCAAAAGGTATGTGCACCTTGACAATAGTTGCCCACCCAGGGTGAGGAGGTGGGGCGTGTGGACCTGTGGAGCTGACCCCAACTGAAGCAGAGGCCAACCCTTAGGTGCAGTGAGCATTTAAAGGGCAGACATGTCACAGTCAGCAGTTTGAAGGGGATGAGCACATGGGGAAATCTAGAAAGAGGGGTGACAAGTCAATTATGGCTGAGTTTCAGGGGCATGGTAGAGTGGTTCCTACGGCAGAAGTTGGAGAACATGAATTTTTACGCAGTCAATACACATTTACCTTTTTGGATACTTAGCTACTTTACTTCAGCTACACTCAGTGGTGCAGAAGCAACGGGTGTCTGTGTGGAATAGACACTGCCAAAACGCACCTAGTGGAACGAGGGAAAAGTTATCTAGAGCCCTGGCGAAAGCAACGTTAGGGGCCAGCCTGGGAAGGGAGCCTGAAGAGGGCTGATGAGTGGACTGAAAGCAGTGGTCAAGGACTTTCAAGAACTATAAAATCAAGTTCACAAAGTAGGAGTGGAGGTAGGATACATAGATGTGGTGGCAATTGTTTAAATGATACGGAAGTCACAGATGCTTCCGTGGCGGTGGGTCGTCAGGGTGGAGTGAATGTGATGGGCCATGAGGAAGTGACTACAGGTCAGTTTGGTAGAAGAATCATGCAGGTCCGTGTTGAATTTCTGAGAATTACTGCAGGGATATGGGTAGAAGAAAAGAAAATGAGTCAGGTGCTGGAGTCAGCACAAAAGAATGTTCTAGAGATCAAATGATGCCATGGAAGAGGAGGAAAGAGCAGCCTCCATGAGGTAAGGTTATTAAGAGACAGCTGAACCGTCATGAATATGGCTCTGCAAACTCAAGAGCTTAAAGACTCATCTCCTGGCTCTGTTGAGCTACGGGAGACAAGAGCATCTTCTCTGGAGACAGTGCCAAGGATCCTAGGTCAGTTTTTGCAGAGTAGGAAGAGCAAGATAATGAAAGCCACAGACTGGTTTGTTCTGAGCAAAGTCAGTGTTCCGAAAGGCCCATGGGGGCGCCTGGGTGGCTCAGTTGGTTAAGGGTTCGACTTTGGCTTAGGTCAAGATCTCATGGTTTATGGGTTTGAGCCCCATATCGAGCTCTGCATCATCAGTGCAGAACCCAGTTGAGATTATCTTCTCTCTTCCTCTCTCTCTCTCTCTCTCTCTGCATTTTCTTGGCTTGTGCATGCATTCTCTCTATCAAAAATAAATCAATAAACTCAAAACAAACAACTAAACAAACAAAAGGCCCAGTGTGCAAGGGACTGTGAAAAGCAATATACTAAGGCCGGGGAGTATTTCCGGTCTCTATTTTTCTTCTAGGTTTTTAGCCAAGTCATAAAGATGAAGAATTATTTATTTGGAAAACTAGTAATTGTGGGTTCTTTTTTCCTAACGCAAGACTGAAAAAGCTCTTTCTCTCCTTCTGCACTTGTCATTCTTGCTTGGCTTATTTGCGTCTGCAGAGTATGCATAATTTTTGTACGTGCCAAGATGCTGTGAGTATAATAGACTATTGACTTGCTCATAAATATGAGTTAAACTGAAAGAATAATAAGCAATGTTGATATTTGCTCAGAATTATAATAAATGTGTACCCACGATGCTCACTAGGTTAAAAGAGCATTTTGTTTCTGCTTTGGAAGAATCTGGCTAATGTGTCTGACATTTAAAATATGAATAACTCAAGAGATCGTAGAGATAATACAGCAAAATAAGTTTTTGGATTTTATCTTTTTCCCTAAATGTCAGCATTGCTTTGTAATAAATTATTTGATATTGAAGCATTTTTAAAAAGATCACCGATGCCTCTGGAAATTTGTTGCTTTTATATTTTTTTGCTTATTTTCCTACACTTTATTAGGGTATAAAAATATTAGAAACATTTAGTTCTAAAGGTGAGCCAGCAGATAAATTTAAATATTGGGTATTGGGCACTGTGTTGAGTGTCTCCATTAATAATGGTAATGAAATGAATGTCCACTGCATTAGATGCTGGCTATGCCTCAGTTGTCAGGGGTTTGTTTCAAAGGACAGGCTGGCAAATGCTTCAGAAAAGGTAATTATGATCCTGACATTGACTTTGAGAGATGTTACAGCAGTGAAGATGCAAGGATGTTGTTTCCCCGCCACCACATGCCCCCCTTGAAATGGTAGAGAATCAGAAAGAAATAAAAGGTATGTGTTTCATATTTCCTAGGCAATGGATGGCATAAACGTTTAAGAGTGAGTTCAGCTAACTTTGGATAATAAAAATTGTAGACAAAACCAAGTGACCAATGGAAATAAGCACTGTTGCCTTCAAGATTTTTTGACGACATAGTTTTTGTTTTGTTTTGTTTTAAAATCAGGAGCCGCCTTGATGCGAGACGATTGCCTTACTATTTGTTTTTTCAGTAGATACTTGCCAAGCACCTGTTATCCACCAGGCACCGTTGTAGGCGCTGGTGACTGAGCAGAGAGCAAGAGAGAGTCCCTGCACTCACAAAGCTTTACTCTAGTGATGAAAACTCAGTAACCAAGTAAACAGTTACATGAATAAAGAACACAATTTCAGGGGTACCTGGGTGGCTCAGCCAGTTAAGCATCTGACTTCGGCTCAGGTCATGATCTGGAGGTTTTCGGGTTCAAGCCCCGCATCTGGCTCTGTGCTGACAACTCTGTCTGAAGCCTGCTTGGGACTCTGTGTCTCCCTCTCTTTCTGCCCCTCTCCCGCTCCTCTGCATGCACGCATGCGCATATGTTCGTGCTCTCCCTTTCTCAAAAAAGTAAACATTAAAAAATTAAAAATATATGTATATAGTATATGCAATACACACAACAGAGTGTAAATGTGAGCACGTCGTTCATAAAAACTCTCTCCCTCCCTCTTTCTCTTCCTTCTCCACTCTTTCTGTTTCTTTTTCTCCCTCCTACTCTCCCTCTTCTCTCTCTCTGTCTCCCCCTCCCCTTTGTCTTTTACTTAAAGGCTCCTGCCACCTGTCCTTTTGGCCTCATTAATGAATCATTCATTTTGCAGGAAATTCCTTTTATTTGGCAAGCACAGTATTGGAAGGAAATCATTTTTTCAGACTCCTCTTTGGTCTCTGGAGGAGGGATTTTCTTAACTCCTGCTTGCCTCCTGCCTTCTCCCTCATTCTTTCCTGAGGAGGAGCGGAGAGATGGAGAGATGAGTGAGGGGTTGGGAGGGACAGGCTTGCATCTTAGCCCTGCCTACTTCCCCCTCCCCCTCCACCCAGCCCACCTACCCCTGTGAAGTGCTCTGTCCTGATCATGGTGTGCCAGGGTTACCTTCCCCTCCTGGGGACTCAGCCTAATTCAGAGGTGTGGTATGTGGAAGCTGACTCTGCTAACAGAGCAAAGCCACACCCTCCAATCACAACTTCATTAGGAAGGAGGCTGACATCTTGCCACTCCCCGGACCCAGTAACTCCAGTGGCTTAGAAATCTGCAGGGGCGTTAAGGAGTGGTACTTGCCAGGCATCCTGAAATGCAGACACAAGGACTTGCCCTGGGTTATCTGATGAGTCCGGTCAGGGGCCCGCTGGATAAGCGCAGTGCGGGATTCCAGCTTCCCACCCGTCTCACGTCTCACTTGTGCTTATGCCTGCACAGCAGGGGGGCGTCTGGTGGGCACAGAATTCTCAGTTCTTTCTAAAGGGAGAAGGACCTGTTTTTATTTCCCCTGGGGTGTGAAGTAGTTCCCATTCTGTTATTCCTTAGGGTGAACTTGTCACTAAACGCTGTACACAACCACTGACCTTCTGTTCCATTCATCTATGAGTCTGTCTTCATGCCAGCACCATACTTTCTTGATGACTACAGCTTTGTAATATAGCTTGACGTCCAAAATTGTGATGCCTCCAGCTTTACCTTTCTTTTTTTCAGGATAGCCTTGGCTATTGTGGGGTCTTTTGTGGTGCATTACTGTTCAGAATGAGTCAAATAATTAATGCCAACATCATACTCCTGGAAAGAACAATAAAGGTAAGGGTATATTTCAAAAATAAGCAAGAACAACAACAGGAATAAAAGAGTGTAAAAGGTTTAGCCAACAAGGATACAATTAAGTTCTTGGTTTCTGATGCTTTTTTTTTCCATAATATTTTATTGTCAAATTGTTTTCCATACAGCACCCAGTGCTCTTCCCCACAAGTGCCCTCCACCATCACCGCCACCTCTTTTCCCCCCTCCCCCTTCCCCTTCAACTCTCAGTTCATTTTCAGCATTCAATAGTCTCTCAAGTTTTGCATCCCTCTCTCTCCCCAACTCTCTCTCCCTCCTCCGCTCCCCCTGGCTCTACCTAAATATTAAGTCATGTTTAGAAAAGCAAAGGTAACTGGTCCAGACTTCAGCAGTCATTATGAACCAAACATCTAGATTACATTTAATATTCTATATTCAATCTTAAATTGAGGGTGAAAACATTACTTTGAGAAAGAAGAGACTTGCTCAGTATTCTTATAGATTAGTTCTTGTCACTATTGAAGCTAACTCGGGGTAACCAAAACTCCTCTTTGGTAAATCTGTCCCAATTCACATACATTACAAACATTCCTTCTTTTACTTTTTTTAAATGTTTATTTATTTATTTTTGAGAGACAGAACGTGAGCAGAGGAGGGGCATAGAGAAAGGGAGACACAGAATGTGAAGCAGGCTCCAGTCTCTGAGCTGTCAGCACAGAGCCCCATGCAGGGCTCAAACTCCCAAACCGTGAGATCATGACCTGAGCTGAAGTTGGACACTTAGTCGATGGGGCCACTCAGCCTCTTTTTCTTTTACTTTCTTTAGATAGTTTTTAATTTTTTCTTAAATCAGTCTCTTACTGGTTACTTTTTTCCTCCTTTATTGAGCAGATTCTTGTGGGGCACCTGGTACTTTCCCAGTAATGCATATGGCGTTCAGGGAAATATTCACAAGGAGTTTATATTCTAGAACTTTATATTTATAGTGGAGAATCTTAGATTTGCTGAGTGCACCAGCTGTCACTCTTTTGAGGCAATTTCACTGAAATCCAAGGAGGCAAACTAGATTTGCATAATTAAGAGACCTAGTATTTCATATTTTTTATTGTGCTAGAAACATAATTTTATAACACAAAATTCACCCATCTTAACTATTTCTAAGTGTACAGTTCAGTAGTGTTCATTATATTCACACTGCTGCAATCTCTAGAGCTTTTTCATTTTATAAAACTTCAATTCTTTACCCATTAGACAAAACTTCCCCATCTTTTTCTCTTCCCCTAACCTCTGGCCACCACTATTCTACTTTCTGTTGTGATGGGGTGACTCTCTTAGACACCTTCTACAAGTACGTAATACGATATGTGTCTTTTGTGACTGGTTTATTTCAGTTTAATGTCCTCAGGTTGCATCCATGTTGTACCATGTGCCAGAATTTCTATACTTTTTATAGCTGAAGAATATTCCACTGTGTGTGTTCCTCGTATTTTCTTCACCCATTTGTCCTTTGACAGACATTGGCTTACTTCCCCATCTTGACTATTGTGAACAATTTTGCAATGAACGTAAGTGTGCAAATTTCTCTTTGAGACCTTATTTTTGCTTCTTCTGGATAAATACCTACAAGTGGGATTGCTGGATCATATGGAAATTCTATTTTTAATTATTAAGAGACCTCCATGCTGTTCTCCATGGCAGTCACGTACTTTACATTTCCACCCCCAGTGCATAAGAGTTCCAAGACAGAGCACATTTCTTAAGATCTGTGACTTGTGCATGTTCCCAGGAATAAATATGTGACCACTTTCATGTTAAACTCCAAACTTGCTTTGGTCACCACCTCCAGCACACAGGAGTTCACCCTGCAATCCCACTAGCATGGCTGTCGTTGGGTCCACGCTCTTGAAAGAGAAGGGAAATGGGATTTTGTATTGGTATCTAGTGGGTCTCCTTGTTGCTGAGTCTTGCTGTCTCTGGTCAGGACGGTCAGACTCATCTGTAGGTCCCAACCGGTATAGCAACGTCAGCTCAGGCAAAGAGAGAGGGTTCTGGTTGCGTGTTTTGCCCCAGCAGTAGCTCAGGAATCCATTTTCTGTGGTTAATGTTGTAATCTTGTCAGCTGCTAGCAGTGATTCAATGTAGCATTTAGAATAATGGGTCAATGTGCAGTTATGTATCTCACCATGATTCCTTATGGAGGACCCAACATCACTGATGACTTACTCTTACCAAGATTGTTTGCCAAACTGAAATAAGACTTTGGGGTCAACTTCAGATTATAAGAAATAAAAGGGTGGAGGAACAATTAAACTATACTACAAGGAAACGTTTCAAAAAATTTAGTGCCAGCATCATGACTGAACATTGGGTAACAGGGAAGGAGGTCACTTAAAGCCCATTTGTCAGGAGTAATCAATCGATCACTTTCTGCTTGGGGTGGGAGCGGGAAATGGATCTTTAGTTTGATCACTAGCTTGGCCTTGAATTAAATATTAAAAATACTACCTTGGAGTTTTGATCAATCACTTTATTTTCTTTTTAGTTTATTTATTTATTTTTGAGAGAGAAAGAGACAGAGAGAGAGAGAGTGTGCCCACACACACACACACACACACACGTGAGGAAGGGGCAGAGAGAGGGGAGACAGAGAATCTGAAGCAGGCTTCATACTCTCAGTGCAGAGCCCTCTGCAGGGCTTGAAATCAGGAATCCTGAGATCATGGCCTGAGCTGAAGCCAAGAGTAGGATGTTCAACCGCCTGAGCCACCTGGGGGGCACTGATCAATCACTTTATATGTTACATGAACTATAAAAGTTTTGCATAATGCAGTATCTTAACAATTCCATTACATACATTTGCTGTGGCATGTTATAATTGACAAAATCTTTTAACAGCCTCTGTGATTTAATCTGAATGTTCAAACAACCTTATAGAGTTGGAATTTTTATTCCATTTGATAATGAGGAAACAGAGTTTTTGGTGTTTTGTCAATCATTCATTTCATGAATATTGAAATCACTTTTTTATTGTATTGCAGAAGTAAGAGTTGCTTCAGTGTTTTCGTAAGAATATTATTCTGAAGAGACAAGAACGTCTTCCTGGTGCCTCCACCCAGCTACGCACACCTATCATGTTCGAGCAGTTGTATGTAATTCTCGGCTTGATCCTTTGCACAGCTCTGTACATAATTAAACAGTTTGGAAATGCTTCAGCGACAATGGAAGCTGGTGCTTAAAAACGTTTGGAATTACCTCTTTTGATCCTCTGCATTTGCTAGATATACACAATTCTGCCCCCACTGCTCCACACTTACAATTAATTCTCTTAGTGTCTTTGCTCTGAAATGTGATTGGATATGTATTTTTATGTGTTTAATTGTGCATGGAGTGTTTTGGTGCATTGTTAGCAGCGATACTTTGTTGCAAGCAAACCTTACGAAAGAAGTTTGTCTTTTCCACTAGTAAATAAATCAGATGGAATTTATGTCTGTGTCAATGAGAGGTGATTGTGCACCCTAAAATGTCTGAAAATTGTGTTAGATGGAAAGAAAGTGCAGCTATAGAAAATTATAAGAAGACATTTACAAGCTTTTAGAAGCAGCTGTATTTTGATCATTCATTCACATCTTAGCAAAGGCAATTATATTTCAAAATGAAAATATGATTTTCATTTTGAAATATAATTATGGTTCAAGGGAAAATCTGGAAGCCTGTTTATTTTAAGGCTCCTCTCTATAGGTATTAAATTATAATGGTAGTTATTAGATATGAAAGAGAAATAGAAAGCGCAGCCACTTCTCAATAGCTTTGAGTCAGGTGGTGCTCATTTTGCATGATGCACAATTGTTTTTTGTGCCAAAAAAAAAAAAAAAAGCAGGACAAAAATATTCAGCGACAGCTACTGAGAAGGAACTACACAATGGGAACTGAAAATCAACAACGTCAGTAGCAGAACTTATTAAAGGTTAATTTAAGACGTTTGCTTTCTGGAACAACAGGAGTATATTGCTTCTGGTCAATGGACTTATCTGTTTCAGCCTCATATTGGAAAATGATTGAATCGCAAGCCAAGGAAAGTCAAAGATGGCCCAACTTCTTGCATTTGTACATTTTTCTTTCCTTGAGAACAGTGAGCCCTTTTGAGTTCAGTTTACATAAAGGATTTTTCATCATGAAGAAGGAAACTTCAAGAATATTCTCAGAGACACCTGCCACATATATACTACGTGAACTTAACTATTCACAGTATAGGTTTACGAATTGTGTCAGGGAAAAATTGGGCAAAAGATATAATCTAGTGCAATTTTACTGTTTTAGAGGAAAAGAGAGAGAAGGAAGAGAGGGAGGAGGGAGAGAGGAGGTAGAACTTAAGGAGGAGGGAGAGGGGAGAAGAGTAGGAAGAGGCACAAAGCAACAAATCAAGTGATTTTGTCCAAAGCAAACACAGAGTGTGGAGCAACACCTAGTAAAGACCCTAATTTCTAAGCATGTATCACTATTCACTACTTACTAGGTGCCTGACCTTTGGTAAATTCCTAAATCTATCTCCACTTTAAATTTTCCATCTATAAAATGGGAGTACTACAGTAGGTAGGTACCTTATGGAGTTGTTGAGGATTCAATGAAATCGTGTATGTGATGCATTTAACAGAGTGTGTTCGTGTGTGTGTGTGTGTGTTTGCATGAGTGTGAATGTATCAGCATTGGTTTTACAGTTTATTTAATGGTTATTGATTTCTGATGTGCTGGCTCACTTACTTTCAGAGTTCACATTGTTGTTCCATGCTAGGGCCTCATTCCTCTCCTTTCCCAGTCTTGTCTTTGATCCGAAGTGATGCCTGGAGTGAACTTCCAGGTCAGGAGCAGCTGTTGAGAATTTAAAACTCGAAAGAAATTAATTATCAAATAAGGCATCACTAGGTGGATTGACCTGCAATCTGTTTTAACTAAAAAAAGAAAGGAGAGAGGGGGAACCAGAATGATTCTTTCTGAATGTGAACTTGCTTTTGAATAGCCGCTTAATCTACTTGTAAAGTGTATCATCGATGCCAGCCCGGGAGGTTGCGAAGCTGACCCCACTTTTATTGTGAGATGAAATTCTTTATTTCTTCTATGTGTCACACAGGGTGAACCTATTTCAGCTGATTACATGAAGGAATTTTCTAGCAGGACTATTCAGGCAAGAAATGTTCTGCCTCAGGGGGGCCGATCTGCTGGCGTCGGAGAGCAGAGCCAGAGTGACCCAAGCTGGAGACCACAGTAGTGCCAGGTGGGTGGGCTGGTAAACAGATGTTGAAGTCCTTTCCAGAATTGAGATGTTGGGCCTGGAATTCCTGAATTAGAATTACTTAAGTATGAGAGAAACCTTTCCTTTGTGTTCCCTTCACCCACATGAGCTTATGTTATTTTGTTACCACGAGCAAATAGAAGCATAGTTCTTCCGTTTGGTTTTTAATTGAGGTGAACATGACCTAAGAGAAAATCAACCATTTTCAAGTGAGCAATCAGTGGTATTTGGTATATTCACTCTTGTGCAAGCAGCATTCTATCTAGACCCAAAAGGGAACCCTATGTCCACAAAACGGTTACTCCCCTGTCCCCATCCTCCCCAATTCCTAAAAAAACACTACTTAGCCTTCTGTCTGTATAGATTGACTTATTTAGAAGATGTCTACAAATGGAATCATGCTACATGTGATCTTTTGTGTAGGGTTTCTTCCACATAAAGTTGACAATTATTCAGTGATAGAAATGAATGAATTACTGATTTATGTCTCAATACAGATACGCTTCAAAAATTTCCACTGCTGAGTATGAGGTTAGCCGGAGTTTTTCCATTATTGCCTTTTATTGTGTCGGGAAATTTTGAGTTTTCAGATTGATTTTATCCTGAAAGGATGTTAGATTTTGTTAAATGCTCCTTCTGTATCAATTGATGTACCCTATGGTTGGTTTGTTTTATTTTCGTAACTTGGTGTATTACATTGATTGATATTCTGTGCATTCCCACTTTGTGATGGCATGTAATCCTTTTAATATGATGTTGGATTTGGTTTGCTAATAAACTGTTGAGGTTTTTACATCAATATTCATAAAGGAGATTGGCCTATACACAGTATTCTTTTGTTCTTTTTTTAATTGAGCAAAATTGATATATAACATTATATTAGATTCAGGAGTACAATATAATAATTTGATAGTTGTATGCACAAGGAAGTGATCACTATAATGCGTCTAGTTAGCATTCATCACCGTAAAATTGACCCACTTTTCTCTTTTCACCTACCCCCAACCCTTTTCCTCTTCGATAACCACCAATCTATTGTATCTATGAGTTTTGTTTGTTCACTTGTTTTAGTTTTTAGATTCCACGTGTAAGTGAAATCATACAATATTTGTCTTTCCATGGGTTTAGTTCAGGACAATATTGCTTCCTAGAATTAATTAGGGTTTATCTCTTCTTTCAGTTTTTGGAAGAATTTGAGAAGGATTGGCATTAATTCATCTTTAAATGTTTTGTGGAATTCATCAGTGAGGCCATCTGGCCTGGATTTTAATTTGTTAGGATCATTTCTTCCTTTTATCCTGGAAAATGGTTTGGAAATACTCTTGAAATGTTCTTAATATCTGGGGAAAACAGTCCTTCATAATTTTCTGGGCGAAACTTTGATCGTTAGCCAACAAACTCAAGTTGTGTGGGTTTTGTTTTGCATTTCATCTTTACTTTTATGAGAGAGAGGGGGGGTCATGGTTCAGATTCTTCTATTCACATTTGTAATTTCTTTATTCTCAGGATTAACATTCATCTTTTTTTATCTTTATATTTGGCTTAATTGGATTTAAAAGTATAATGCTTTTAACGTTTATTTATTTTTATTATTTTTGAGAGACAGAGAGAGACAGAGCATGAGCGAGGGAGGGGCAGACAGAGAAGGAGACACAGAATCTGAAGCAGGCTCCAGGCTCTGAGCTGTCAGCACAGAGCCTGAAGTGGGGTTTGAACCCATGAACCATGACATCATAACCTAAGTGGAAGTCAGATGCTTAACCAACTGAACCACCCAGATGCCCCAAAACTGTAATGCTTTTGATTATTGTCATTCATTGTCATTACACTATGCCATATCAATGTATCATGTAGAACTTTGACCGTAGAAGCAGTGCACAAGTCTTCTGATACTGTTGGGTTTTTTTGGTTTCAATGGTAGACAAATAGTGTATGAAATGCAGCTTCGTTTTATCTGTATTGAGAGATGCCTTATTTCACATAGATGAATCTCCAGCTTATTGGATGTTTAATTAATTCGTGTTGACTTTAAATAATAAGCATTCATTAAAAAAACATATTGATACATTAAAAAAGTTTTTCCACAGCTCTTCTCCTTTGTTAAACATTGTGGACAGGTTATAATTGGATATTCTTGTTGGTGACTCGGGAGTTTCATTTGAGCCTTGTTTATTGGGTGCTGCTACATCTAAGCACTCAACTAAGTGGCCTTTTTCCTGTCTTACAGCTCTTCTTTTCTTCCTCAAGTCATAGCTTTTATTTCCTTTTTGCTAGATTACATGTGCATCTGAACTAAAAGTGTTCTACTTTTCTCAGTAATAAATGACTGCTAGTTTTCCAGCAGAAAGGAGAGAAATGGGTAGACTAACTATGCTTTATGTTCAAGAAGATACTAAGTACTTTTCCATGGGGCCATTCTACTCTTCTTAGAAGAGTAGATAAGATCTGAGACTTATGGAGAGATTACTTCAGGCTGATTCTGTTGGGATAAAACCATGCGCCTTTTCAAATACCTACTGTCTATCTTATTTACGTACAACATATCATTTACTCTTCAGCCCAACGTTCTTAATGATATGTTGCTATCCTTATTATACCTGATGAAATGGAGATTAAGGGAAAATAAAAGACTTGGTCCAAGTTTCACACTGTAGTTAGTGGCAATCATTTCTTGGATATGATATCAGAAGTACAAGCAACAAAAGCAAAAAATAAAGAAGAGACTGCATCAAACTGAAAAGTTTCTTCACAGCAAAGAAAATGGTTAAAAGAATGAAAAGACAACTTATAGAATGGTGGTAAATATTTGTATATACATATAATGAGGGGTTAATATTCAAAATATTTAAGGAAGGTTTTCAACTCAATAGCAAACAAAACAAAACAAAATAAGACCAACCCTCTCCCCAAACCTCAATTAAGGAAAGGGCAAAGAAATAGACATTTAAATAGACATTTCTCCAAAGAAGACAAGTGGGTAATTCCTGTTCAGTGGGTGTTATCAAAAAATAATCAAAGGATAACGTGTTGGTAGGAATGTGGAGAAAACGAAAGCCTTGTACACTGTGTTGGTCAGAATGTAAACTGTGTAAACTGGTAAAGTCACAATGGTAACCAGCATGGAGAGCCTCACCATATTAAAAATACACATACCCAAACCCCTCTTCTGGGTTTTTATCCAAAAGAATTGAAATCAGAACTTTGAAGAGATAACTGCTCATCCAATGTTCACTGTGGCATTATTCACAATAGCCAAGACATAGAAACAACCTCAATGTCCAGCAATGGATAAAGAGGTATATACACACAGTAGAAGAGTATTCAGTCTTAAAAATAATAGAGTGAAAGACTGCCATACGCAACATCCTAAATGAAGCTAGAGAGACTATACTAAGTGAGGTAACCCAGTCACAGAAAATAAATACTTCCGGATACCCCTTATATGAGGGGAAATAAAATATTGAAACAGAGAAGCTGAGATTAGAAGAGTGGATGTTAGGGGCTGTGGAGAGAGGGAGCATGAGGGATTGTTATTCGACAGTATAAATTTCAGGATTCAAGATGATTAAGTTCTGGACGTCTATACACTATTGTGCCTAAAAGGAACACTATTGTATTTTACAGTTAAAATTCATTAAGTGGGGTAGATCTCATATTAAGTGATCTTACTATAATTAAAAAAGTGATATGAAGAAAATATGAAAAAAGGAGAGTTGAATCACATTTTAAGAAGTGGAATAAGGTGTTTTCACCTGTCTGCTATGGAGAAATCATTGGATTGCATGTCGGTTAAATTCATTTGCCAAGTCTACTCATCAAATGTGCATTGAGCAACGTTTACAAGCCAGACTCTGGTACTGAGGTTACTGAGATGAGTAAGCTGCTTACCATACCTTCAGGAGCTCAGTGGTTAATCAACAGCACTGTCAAAAGAGATCATATTTAAGATGATATGTAAAATCAAAGCCATAATACTAGGGCATGTCAAAGAGGAAGGAAGGAGGACCTCACTGGGGGACGGTGCTGATGAAAATGCTTTTGAGAAAAGATAAGGTTTGTACTGAATGTGCAGGATGAGGAGCCAACCAAGTGGGCATCAGGGAGGCAAGACAAAGCATTTTAGTGGAGCAGCAGCTTGGAATTCCCAGTGAACAAAGAGTTCCTGGGGAGCTTAAGTCCCTCCACTGTCAGTGGGTGGAGGAGACTCTGTCACTGCTTCTGTGAGGTCCCCTGGGCCTCTTTAACCATTGATGGTTCTCACTTAACACAGCATCTAGAGCTCGTGTAGGACATGGGAGTACCATTGTCTAATGCTCTGGGCATCATTAACTAATGCCCAATGAATGTCAGAACACAAAAGTCTCTGACTCAATACAGACCTCGAAGCAGGATTTACACCCAGAGTTCCTCTGTGGGACCAGACTGAGCCTGGGACTTCCCCTAAAACCACATACCTGCTTGACTTCTTCCCCTGTCCAGCCTGTATTGCCCATGACTAGTCGCTCTTGGGAGCACTTCCTTAATAAATCACTTGCATTTTAATCTTTGGCTCAAGAGTGTGTCTCCAGAAAGCTTATCCTCAGACAACGAGGGACTAACACTTGCCTTCAAAAACTGCTACAGTAATTTTCAGGATCAAACTTGGTCGTGTGTATAGGACTTTGCAATTATAAAGCAGCTCACAAATGCCACATTTGGGTTTTTATTAAGAAGTGATGTCTGGCCTTTGTAGCAATAGAAAGCGAGAATAGCAGTTATGCTCCACTCTTGAAATGATCAGTATGAGTTGGTGTCTTAGCAGGGGCCATTTTGACATTAGGCAACAGAATAAGAAGAGTATGGCAATTCTTGTTATTTCATAGATTGGCTAGACTCAGAGTGAACTTCTTAAGGGTATTGTGGAATACCTGGACACACACACATGCGCACACACACACACACACACACACTGAAAATTATACTTTATGCTTTTGGGGTAATTTAATTGTTTTGAGATCCACCTGATCATCCAATATGCTTCTATCCAATTCTTTGGTCCTGAGGGAACCTGGATGAGAATGGCTGTGTAGAATAGAAGTCAAGTTCACCTACCAGATGCAGTTTTGGTGGGTTTTGACTTTGTTTTTGTTTTTCTTAATGGCTGATGAGTATATAGATTCATAAAAAGGCTAGTAAGGATAGCACTGGAATACCAAATTCAGATTACACATGGAAAGTTCATAAAATATCACTTAATTTGCTGCTTCATAAGGGAAAAACAAAGGCTGATGTAATTTTTCCCTCCTTAGTGTCTAGTCAATGAATGAGACTGTATGATAATGCTGATTTTATTAAGCTTTTATGTTTTAAAATCAGTAAAGGGAGAAGACTTCACTCTAAGTTATTTGTATAGCTCCTAACATCTCTATTTTGAATATACTATCTCTTGGTGATAAGTACTCTGTTGGGCTCATCAATATGTGCTTTGTGACTTGAGTACAAAGTTTGGGTCCATTAAATGATCAAGACTTGAGGATTGTGTAACCATTAAAGCTTAATTGCTTTTGTTAGGAAGCTGTTTACATTAGATGAGAAGATTCTTAATAGGATCCACTCTCCTTTCCAGTCAAGCTAGTGTGTGTGTGTGTGTGTGTGTGTTTACGTATCAGTTTGGATAAAACACGAGTGGGGTCTTGTGCTAAGAAATTAGTAAGGCATCAATACTCATCCTAAAAATCTCAATCTTGCCAAAGGTGGCAAAGAAGTCCAGCTGAGTCCAGGTGCATTCACTTCCTGTGTTTATTGCTGTCGATGTACAAGCAAAGATTTGTGGTGAACTGGTGAACTGGGCCTGGGAGAGAGGCACTTATCTGATTTTCACCCGCTGAGTGGGTGAGTCCGTCCACTGTGTTGAGATTTATGTTGCTTTATCATTTCAGCGCCGGTAGGAGAAGACTTGCCTTGAGTGACTGCACTAGCTTGTTGCTCATACACCAGGCTCAGGATTTCACTCTCCATGGTACTTTTCCTCTCAAAAATAAATTAGTAGAAAAGCCTTTCCTTTTCCTTTAGACTTAATCCCCCCAAAACAAACCAACTAACCACCCTCAAAACATTGATGAAGAAAGGTGGTGAGTTGAAGGGTGAAAGGTCATGAAGCTCTGGGCGGTGTTCTGTAACTAGAACCCACTCCTTTTTATTTTTTCCTTCATAAAGGCTTTCACATTAGCTCTGGCAGATTGTGCAATGGTGTTAGCGGATTGAGGCTGTAGAAGGAAGGGTGCATTCGTGGGGCTTAGGCTGCCAAAGTAATACAGACTGGGTGGCTTCAACAATGGAATTTTATTTTCTCATAGTTCTGGGGGTTAGAAATCAGTCCTGTCAGCAGGTTGATCTCTCTTGAGGCCTCCCCTTGGCTTATAGATGGCCACCTTCTCCCTGTGTCTTCACATGGTCCTCCCTCAGTGCATGTCTGTGTCTTCATCTCTTCCTATTGAGACATCAGTCATATTGGATTAGGGCACACCCCAATGATCTCATTTATTTATTTTTGTTATTTATTTATTTATTTATTTATTTGTTTATTTATTTAAAATATAATTTATTATCAAGTCTGCTAACATATAGTGTATACAGTGTGCTCTTGGTTTTGGGAGTAGATTCCCATGATTCAACGCTTACATAAAACACCCAGTGCTCATTCCAACAAGTGCCCTCCTCAATGCCCGTCTCTTATGTGCCCTCTCTTCCCCACCCTCCGTCAACCCTAGTTCGTTCTCTGTATTTAAGTCTCTTATGGTTTGCCTCCCTCTCTGTTTGAAACTCCAATAACCTCATTTTAACTCAATTATCTCTTTACAGACATCACCTCCAAATGCAGTCACATTCTGAGTACTGGGCATTAGGGCTTCAGCATATGAATTTCAAGTGGACACAATTCAGCCCATAACAGAGGGGAAGCAATCAGAGTAAATCATTACAGATTATTCACAATCATAGAGAAGTCCAGAAAGAGAAGAGAGGACCAACCTTGTACCATTTTGCATAAGACACTCATACAATTTTGTTTCCCTTGTTTTCACCAGCACTCTCCCAGGGACGAGGCTGTAGAAATCCTAACAAAGAGGAATCCAGCAAAAGAAGATGAACAACATATAAAGGGCTTTGTCCCAGAAAGGCATTTCTAAAGATTCCCCTAACACCTAATATTATCATTTTCAATAAAGAAAACAATGGTGCTCTTCCAAATATTTCTGAGCCATTACCTCCTCTGTGAGCCTTTTGGCTCCTCTGACTCCATATTTTCAGTAGCACGTTCTTTCCTGATGATTGTGTGGCCTCCGCCAGATAGTACCAGCCTGCTCTATCCTTGGTGCTTGTTCCTATCAAGAACAACAACTATAATTTCAAAGCAGTTGGTGTTGGGGACTAGGCTCTGAGTGAAACACTAGTCAAA
Organism: Suricata suricatta; assembly: GCF_006229205.1. Lineage (NCBI taxonomy): Eukaryota > Metazoa > Chordata > Mammalia > Carnivora > Herpestidae > Suricata > Suricata suricatta. The sequence goes on along the minus strand of NC_043714.1, from coordinate 8,466,937 downwards.
CCAATGCGGAAAGCCTTTGTTATAAACTAGCAGGAATTATAATCGGGAACCCCAGGGTCAGCCATTTGGAATAAAACTAGGTTAAGAGAGAGAGAATACAAGAAATTGTACCCCCTGGAAATTTGGAATGATAGAGACATTTGTCTCAAACTTGGCTTTACTTTTCTTCTTTTTTTTAAAAAGCATTATTTATTTTTCTTTGCTCAGCTATTCCACGAGTGTGAAGACATGTTTCTTGCCACATGTGTGCCTTCCTGCCTGCTTCTCCACTTCTCCACCATCTTGACAGCTCCAGGCAGAGGAAAACAGGGACCTGCATGGAAGGCAGTCTTCTGCTTCTTCATGTGATGGTCCTGAGCAGGGATGGTGGGGGGTGGGTGGAAAAAGGTGTTACTACCTCGCCCACCACACAGGCAGCAAAACGGAGGGCATCGTGCTTTCCTTGTTTTCAGGATGCATCCTCCTCATCTTTGTTCCTGTTCTTTCCACATAGACCTGGTTTGATTTCTGGTTTTCAGAGATTGCTTCTGCCCCGCCCCCATCCCATGTAGTCACTTACCATTTTAGTGCAAGTGTACTTACCTCCGAACTGGAGAAAACCACTCTTAAGGGCTACCAAGCTAAATGACAAAATCTGTGTAGAGTGCCTGACAGGGGCACTACCATAATCTCTACGATTACTCTACCGTAATCTCTCCCTCTTCTCTTGTGCCATCTCGTCCTTCCCAAAACTGCTGGAAGGGAAAAGGGGACCCAGTATCAACTGTCCTGTGGCTCCTTCTAGATCTGATGTTTACTGTTTCCTTGGACTCAAGGGCACAATGTCATCACATGGCATTTTCAGTTCCTTTCTCCTTTACCCTCAGTAATAATATTATCCTTAGATTTTAAATAGAAAATATTGATTTTTTTTGTATGGGAAAAGTAAACTTTCTTCTTGGATTATAATAAGCTCAGTTTTGAAGCATCCTTTGCGTTCAATTAATGATATCAGTTTCCATCAAAATATTATACCAGGTGGGCTCATCCCACAAAAAGTTGTTCCCTGTACTTCCCTGGGTATTTCTCCTTCTTGGATTTCATTAAAGAAGAGGGAAAAATCCCTGGTCATGAGTTCAAAGTACAGCATCACTTTCATACAGAATCATGGTAAAAGAAAATGGTTACCCTGCTCTACCCCATCTGCCGTTACTGCTTTGTTTTCCCAGAAACATTTACCTACTTTATAGATCACATAGTTTACTTACTTCTCTATTGTGGTCAGACTCCCTACGATTAGAAAGAATCTCCATAGCAACCAAGTCTTGTTTCCTGTTGTATCTTCAATGGTATGTAGAATAGTACCTAGCCCAAACTAGGCAGTTCATAAATCTCTGCCAAGAGAAGGAGTGAATGAATTTTCTCCTCCTATTCCCATGGGTTTTTAACCCTAGTCGAACATAATCTGTCACTTCATGCACGTTCCTCTAACATTTAGCTCTGACTCATTCCCAGAACTGCTTTATAACTCAGGCAGCTTGACCTATTCCCACTTACCCCAGTATATTTCCCTCTGCTCCATATTTTTGAAAATTTTAACTTTCACAATATGCACCTTCATGGTTCATATTTCATTAAACAAAATAATTGCAGAAAAATAGTGATTTCTGCCTCATCCCTCTTCACTCCTTTGCCCTCTTCATCCGATTCTCAGGGGCAACTTTTTATAATTCGTTTCCTTGTATTTACTTTCCTATTTCATTACTATGTTTATACTGGTACCAGTGAGAGGGCTATTTGCATCCTATTCATAACAGAGTAAGTACAGAAATTAAAAGTGAGTTTCAGAAACTTTCATAGCAATTTGACATTGTCATAGTATCCCAGGTCATTAATCTTTTTTTTTGAAATTCATTTTTATTATAATTTACCATCTATGATGGGGTAAAAAAAAACAAAAATAACAACTGATCTTTCTTCAAAGGCCGCTTGAGAAGCAGTGTTTTCAGCTATATACAATTCATTTGTTCTGGGATCTGTCTTCACTAGCATGTTGTTTTGGGTTTTGTTTTATTTTTTATTTTTTTAAGGGTAGGAGGAAGAGAGATAAATCGTTCTTAGACATTTCTAGTCTGATATCTCATTAACTCACAGATAAGTGATAATTTAGCTGGTAGAGGTTTCTGGCTAAAAAATCATTTTCACTAAGAATTTGACAGTATAACTCCATCAGCTTCTAGCATTCAATATTCTACTAAGAAGTTCAATGACTTTCTCATTTTCCAAACTTGGTTGGTGACATCTATTTTTTTTTTCTCCCTAGGATATTCAGAGATTTTTCTTTACCCTTCATCTTCTGAAATTGCAAAGTTTTGTCAGAACTTAATATATTTCATCTAGGTAATTTTCTTTTCTAATTCCTTGGCAATGTTTTTATATTCTTTCCCCTTCCTCTCCATCCACCCCCAAATCCTTTTAGTCAAATGTTGAAGATATTGAGTTGATATTTCCTTTGTATGCCTTCTTTATCCCATGCTCTGTTCATTTACCATTTTGTTCCCCTTTCAAGCTGTGCTAGCTGTGGTGGGGACAGAGTTACCTCTTACTCAGATTTTCAATTCTGTTTTCAGCCCCTTCCCTCACTCCCACCTTCCATGGTACTGTGTGGTTCATATGATCAACACGAAACAAATTTTGTAGGCTTAACTACTTGTTTTATAACAGTATTTCTCTCTGCAAAGACTTCCATTTCAAGTTTTGCACTTTGCTAAATCAATTCCTACCAAAATACTTGCTCTACATACTGCTGTTTGAGGTAACAGGTGTTTTTGGTTTTACTGAAGTTGGAGATTCTGTTTTGTCTTCCCCTTGTTCTGTTGAGCTAAGTTCTAAGCAAGGAGCATGCAAAAATATGTTTTATATTATCTGAAAACCAAAGTTCCCTTTTTCCTGTTTAATTTGTGTTCCAATCAATACACATCTCCTTCAAGGAGGTTTTGTGAATAACTCATATTTTTTAAACATTTTCTTTCATATTCTATATGCCACTTATCTTTATATATAAGTGTGTGTGCACATATTACGTTTATGTTAATACCATGCTAAAATAATTTATACTATTTGGGATTTTTTAATCTATGATTTGATTAATTTTTAAGATCCTTAATAATGGAGATGAACCAAAACAAACCAAACAAATAAAACTGCAGCCAAAGCTCTCTGCCTGCAGTGGCCTATATAGGTCAGTCATTCAAAAGTGAGTGATACTAATACACTAATGGGGAAATGATTTTTCAAAACTCTTCCTGGTCATTTGTAGTAGCCTGATTTCTTCCTATATATCTTCTTTTTTTCCTTCTTTGACACATCTCAGTAACATCCACACACATAGCTATTCTTTAAAAGTGTAGAAGAATGAATATAGTAGATCAGAGAAAAAAGAATTTTTAGAACATGCACTTCTTTTGAGAGAAAGGAGGTCACTGTGGGTTTACAGAGCTAAAAAAAAAGGATGAACAAATTGTCACCAAATGCTTTTACCTGGTTAGATGCCATCAGTTGAATAAGCTCCCCTCTGCATAAAGGCATTTAAGGAGGTACTTTGACTCTTTCAAGCCACCAGGAGGGCTGCTAATAAAAGACTGAACTAATAATGAAATGTTTCTACCATGGCCTAAATGGTATTAAGCACCAAGCTCTTAAAATGACCTACGTCTGAGAGATGAGTGTCTGGGAAAATAATTTGAGGTAAAAATCTTTAATCCACCGTCACTTGGCAAAGGCTACTTAAGTCTAAAATTTCAATTTTAAGATAATTTCTTGTTAGAAGTTTGTTGTTGTTTTATATTTATGTTTCCCCTATGTTGAACTGACTGTTCCTGCCTGTGGACCACTGTGTATCTTATCCATACTTGATTGGACTTACCAGCTTATGAATCTCTCTCTCTCTCTCTCAACACACACACACACACACACACACACACACACACACACACACCCCATAAGCTCATTGAAGGGAAGAGTCATTGCCTGATGATTCTTAGACCAAGAACAAAATGATTACTTAATAAATCCTTAGTGTGTAAAAGGAGGAGAAACGACCCAAACAAATATATTGAAGTTATTTACAAGAATACTTTTGCCTTTGTAAGAGAAAGTTATAAATGAAAGGCTATCACAGACATGACCCTATGCAGGTCAGAGCCTTGAAAGCTATTTTTGAATCACTATTTTCCAAAATTCTTCAAAGTAATTTATAGGAACAGTCTTTTGTTTTCCCAAGGGCATAACATCCACTGCAGTTTATGATTTTTCCATCTTCCCTTGAGATGCCTGAATACTTTGGTTTCCCTTAGTGATTAAATCACCAGGTTCCTATCGCTTAGTAGCTGTGACTGATGAAGTAAATCTATGAGCTTCACAGTAATGAAGAGTGGACAAATGTAATATTCACACATCTTAGAATACTCACAATTGATGAATGGAAGACTTGAAGATGTGGCTTAGGTTTTGGGTCACTTTCTCTCTTTTGGCCATACTTTCTGTGAGGCATGGGTTGAAAGGAAAACTCACAAAGTTATGTTCCTTGTCACATTTCCTCTTCCCAAGACACATTTTGCAAATCTACTTTAGCAGACATGTGACTTATACCCAAACCAACTTCTGGCCTTACTGCCAACAAAGTTTGGCCAACGCTTCTTCACACAGATGCACAATGTTTACACATAGCATACCTGATTGCTCTATCATCTACCCACAAAATGCACTGCTTTTTTCCACATACACTGTCGTTTCCAAGGCAACAGAGGGATCCTTTAACAATGAAAGCACACACAAGTCGATTTCCATTTCTATATGCCAAGTTCTAACCACTTTCTCCAACCATAGAACTTATGTTTGCCAACAGGAAGACAGAGCTGAGAATAAAGCACTAATCGTAGCAGAAATGTTTTAATGTTAGCACAGTTAAATGCTACAGAGAAATTTTTAACAGACTTATAGAGTGAGATTTATGGGGATCAGTTGGGTAGAGGGTGACATAGAGAGAATATACAAGATATAGATAAGCTGGAAAGTGCCTAGTAATGTTGGAGGGGAGAAGACCTGACTTTCTACTACTGCTGAAGTATTTTGATAAACTATGTCTCCAGTTCTTCCTTTGTAGGCAAGTTTGTTGAAACCAATTTGACAATAAACTACTAAAAAAAAAAAAGAAAATAATCTCCACCTTACCATTTTCCACTGCCTCTAGAACCCAGCACAATCTAGAACATACTTAGAGCTGCCCTTGAAAGATCACCCAAGTTTTTCTAAAAGGCAAATCCAATGGTCACTTGTTCATCCTTATACTCCAGTTGAGCATTTTCTGTGATATCTCCTCCTCCTCCATTTTCAAAGAAAGTACTCTTCCCTTGTTCTCCTCTGCCTTCATGTTTGCTCATTCTCCTTTGAAGTCTCCTCTTCCCCCACCAGTGTTTTTACTGTTTTTCTTCTCCACTCTTGTCTCTTCTAATTCTAAATTGCCCTCTAGGCAGTAGGGTCTAAACTTGCTTCAACAGTGGAATTACTTGAGGCTCTTGTAACAATTCCAAATCTCAAGCCATAAGGCAGCTTGATATTTGGGAGTGAGATCCATCCATGCACTTTGAAACTCTTCCAGGAGATTATGATGTGCAGACAAGTTTCAGAAACTGCTGGCCTAGAGTGGTCCCTTTCCTCTTAATAAACTCCAGATTAGCTGACACTCAACATGGTAGGCTTGTGCCTTTTCCAAGATTAATCATGTCTGTAACATATTTTCAGTTGCCTATCCTTGAGATTTCTCCATAGTGTCTCATTATTTCAGGATTAAAAAAAAAAGCTTTATTGGGAAATTAAAAGCTTCCATAATCCAAGGTCTGCCTACCTTCAAAGGTCACCACTCCCTGATCCTGCTTGAAAGTTTCAGGCACATTCCTGTCCCTCTGCCTGGGATGGCCCTCTTCATCTGGTGAATTCCAACATGTCCTTTCAGCCTGGAGATTTCCTTAATGTCTCCCCTTGCCACAACTCTGTGAGTTTTGATCATAGCTCTTTCCCCATTGACATCCCTTTTTTTTTTTTTTTTGAGAGAGCGAGAACACAAGTGAGCAAAGGACAAAGAGAAAGGAAGAGAGAAAATCCCACAAGGGGCAGAGGGAGAAAAAGAGAGGGAGAGAGAGAGGGAAAAAATCAGGGCTCACCTGAAGTGGGGCTTGTGTTTTACCAAAGCTGGTCTTGTGTTCACCTGAAGCAGAACTTGAGCTCACCTGATGGGGGACTCAAGCTCACCTGATGAGAGGCTCGGACTCATGAGCCAGGAGATCATGACGTGAGCTGAAGTCAGATGCTTTACCAACTGAGCCACCTGGGCGCTCCTCCATTTATATCTTTTTTTTACTTGGTTTATCTTGTAGTAGACATTAGTTTGAGGACAAAGTATTTGCTTTTTATTTCCTACCCAGTGTGTGAAGTGCCCTGAGTCCACTGCATGTTTAGAGTTTGATAAATGAATGAATAAAAGAACATGGTGATTGAAAACTTTTTCACTGAAACCTGGTTCAGCTTTCTTCTTCAAGGGGAATAAAGGGCTACAGAGCCATAAACTTTCCACACAGCTTTTCTACAGGCTCCAGAATGGTCTTTCATTTTTCATGTTCCCTCATTACTCATCTGGCCTGCAGAACACCTGGACACCATCCAGGTGGTGAAACCAATTTTCATGTCATTTCAGAATCACCCTGGACACCATTTTCAGCAGCTAAAATTTCAGCAAGAGCCATTGTGTCATCAAGGAACTTTCCCCAGAACTGGACATTGCAAGCAGCTGCTTACTGGCAAGAGGCTTGGGCAATGCTCCAGTCAAAAGGGGATCTGAGGATATGTATGTGGCACAGAATGCCTAGGTGCCCCCTCACCTACCAGGAAGACACAGGAAATCTTGTTTAAAACATTTCTATTCAGGGTCAGATGGAAAGTTTGAACTGTGTCTACAGCTATCCCGTTCTATAAAATTAATCTTAAGAATATTCTTTGAAAATTAGCATGAAAACTACAACTTAAAAAATTTTTTTGTGGGTAAATATTTCCCCCTTTTGCCTGTTACCTTTCTGTTAGAAATTCTAATAAAAATATTTGTAAGTAAAATATGTGTATAATGATACCAACGGGAAGACACGATAATTAGGAGAAATGGAAATATTGACATCTCCATTTGTACCATAAGCCTCTTTTGCTTTTTATGCTATTTTCATGGTAAGCCATAAGCTTTATAAAACAGAATAGAGGGTCTCATAAGGTTGAGATGCAAATCAATTTCCCACAATCATCTAGTGAAAACAAACAAATATAAACAAAGGATGGGAGAGAATAACACGATTTCCTGAATAACGATCTCTTCTGTGATCCAAACGTCATTTTCCAGATTTGAATTTTGCATTGTTTTTCTCTGATAACATGCACTCCTCCAAATCCGCCATATCAGTTCACCTACTGGGCTGATAATTGCAGTCTGTGATATCTTTTTCCAACCATTTGCTATTGGCAATGGAAGGTAGGAAATGATACTGCTTAACTTCCGGCTTATTAGCTCCATGTGGTTATGATCAAAGGCATCCCCAAAGACAGGGTATATTGTCAGAAAAAAATCATCCATCGCAAGTACTGTGTTTGAGTAACACTGTGATCAGGGCCAGTATCATGGCCTGAGGGCTGAGCAAGCACACAGGGCTCTGTGCTTGCCTTAACGCTCTATTGCTGCCATCTTGAAATTCTTAACTTTTTGAACAAGATTTCCCATATTTTTATTTTGCACTGAGCCTTGTGAATTATGTAGCC
>NC_043714.1:8419031-8459004 GCF_006229205.1 Suricata suricatta | reverse complement strand
GTGTCATGCTAAGCGAAATAAGTCAGGCAGAGAAGGACAGATACCATATGTTCGCACTCATAGGTCTAACAGGAAACTTTCAGAATGATCTAGCTTCAAGAAAAGCAAGCAGTTAGTAGTGCTTAAGAAAAATTGATTCAGTATCTAATGGATAGTTGATACCTGTCACAACACAGCATTTTATATACTGTTAAGTGAAACTGCAATACAATCTAAGTTTATTTGGGGAGTGTTTGCTGTATCGTTGGATTTAATGAAATGTTTAGAGGAGCAGTAGGCATGACTTTGACTATATAATGAAAGAAAATGCAAAATGCTTATTGATTTATGATGTGGTTTCATCTTAGCTTGGGCAAACCATGCAGTATTTAATACATAGTAGCAAAATATTTACTATTGAAGCTTGAAAAGATGTGAGTTCTTTGTGTGCAACCTTTCATTTATGTATGTGAGAGGGTTTTCTTTTTTTTTAATGTTTTTACATTGTAGTACTTGTTTTGCTTGTTGGTGGTGTTTGCTTATTTAATACATTCCATCAAGGACAGAAAAAAAAAAGAGCAGATCTTCATGATTAGGAGAGTTAAAAAAAAAAAAAAGAAAAAAAACAGCACTGGACACTGAGTGGGAAAAACAGAAAGGATAAGGAAAAGGCCGAGCTATGACACAAAGGCCTGGATTTGTGAAGGAGTGCTGTGTTGGAACTGGAGAGAAGGATGCCAGGAAGATCAACGTACTGTGGTGGGGATGGGAGAAAACGTATGTCCATCAGATAAGGTCCAGGGCTCACATTAGATCAAGAGCCTTGCATTTTATCTAATGAGGAATAGTAAGATGCAAAATAAAGGACATGGAAGGGAAGATTCATTTGGAGAGGCCTGTAGAGTGGCGCGGATGGTCCCGAACAGGAAGATTTGTCAGGACACCACTCTGTGCTCCACAGACACTAGATGAAACCATGTCTTTTTGACTTGTCTTTCTGATCTCAGCACAGGGCTCAACCTGAAATAGAAATGGCATCAATATGTGTTGAATGTGAGAATGGAAATGAAGAGAAGAGGACTTGGATGATGGCCACAATAAAGAACAACTCCATAAGAGGATTCCCTGTCACATGCAGCTATTTAGGGCAGTGGACTGATGGAGGGCCTACTGCCTTCAGCATTGGCCCTCAAGATCACTGTCGGAATCCACCCAGCAGAGGAAGGAAGAGGAGGGCCAGCAGGCCGTGTAGGAAATCTTACAGGCTAGGACAGCATCACCTCCAAGTTCCACTACCTTATTAGAGTCCATCACATGTTACACTCAACACTTTCAAAAAATTCTGGGAACTTGATCTAGGTGAGTAGACTGGGTGGAAAGAAAATGGATTGGTGGAAAGCTTCTCCCTCTCTGTCACAGTAGCTAAGGAAGCCAGTATATTTTCCCTACAAGAAATGCTAACAGGAGTTTTTTAGACTGAAATAAAAAGACTTCAGTAGGCACTCAAAGCCATGAGAAAAAAGGAAAAACACTGGTAAAAGTAACTACACGGATAGAGATCTAAACCAATGTTACTGTCCTTGTGGTATGTAGAAGTAAATCATATGTCTATATGATTTAAAGGGAAAACATAATTGCATAAAACAGTAATTATACATCTGTCAATGAGCATGCAATATATAAAGAGGTAGTCTGTGACAATAACAATACAAAGGGGGACAGAAAGAGATGGATGGGAGCAGTTTGCATACAATTGAAACTAAGTTGATTATACAGTGATTTGCATACTACTGAAACTAAGTTGCTATAAGTTTAAGATGGTAATTGCAATCCCCAAGGTAGTCACTGAGAATTTTAAAATACAGAAAAGAAAAATGAAAATGGCATACTATAAAAAATTAAATACAAAATGTGGAATTTTGGAGGACTTGTGGACCACAACATGAGTGTTAAGCCACGCAGAAAACAAAGAACTAAATAACAGAAGTAAATCCTTCCTTGCCAGTAATTTATTTCCATGTAATTAGATTAAATTGTCCTTTTGAAAAGACAGAGTTGGCAGAATGGATAAAAATAGCAAAAACAATGTGACTCATGTCTATGCTGTCCATAAGACTGTCACTTCGTTAGGATACAAAGACCCAAAGAGATTGAAAATCATGGATAGACAAAGATATTCCATGTAAAAAGTAATTATAAGAGAGCTGGAGTGGGTATAATATTATCAGAAAAAATAGATCTCACATCAAAAATGTCACTAGAGTCTAAGGACATTGCGTATCGGTAAAAGGTGCCAATATATCACGAAGATATAAAAATTAGAAACATGTACATACCTACCAGCTTCAAGATCTATAAAGCAAAAATCAACAGATTTGAAGGGAGAAATAGTTTTATAATACTACTTGGAGACATCAATACCCCACTTTCAATAATACATAAAAACATCAGACAGAAGATCAATAATGAAACAGAATTTGAAAAACACTATAGACCAATTGGACCCAAGAGACACATACAGAACAGTCCACCCCACAAAAGCAGAATACACATTTTTCTCAAGTGTACATGGAACATTCTCCAGGATAGATCATGTGTTAGGCCACAAAACAAGTCTTAATAAATGTAAAATATTGAAATCATACAAAGTTTCCTTTCTGACCATAATAGAATAAAAGAAATCAATCACAGAAGAAAAACAGAAAAACTCACAAATATGGAGAAGTTAAAAAAAACATACTCTTAAACAATATTAGGTCAGAGATGAAATCACAAGGAAAATTAGAAAACACTGTACCTTGAAATCAATGAAAACTAAACCACAAATTTACCAAACCTCCTGAAGAAGAAACAGAAAATCTGGGGCGTCTGGGTGGCTCAGTTGGTTGAGTGTCCGACATTGCTCAGGGCATGATCTCATGGTTCACAACTTGTAGCCCCGCGTTGGGCTCTGTGCTGACAACTCGGGGCCTGGAGCCTGATTCAGATGCTGTGTGTGTCTCTCTCTATCTGCCCGTCCCCCACTCATGCTCTGTCTGTCTGTCTCTCTTTCTCTCAAAAATAAATAAAACACTTATAAATTTTAATAAAAGAAGAAACAGAAAATCTGAGTAGACCTAAAATGGATAAAGAGATTTGGTCCATGAGTAAAAACTTCCTAACAATGAAAACTCCAGGGCTAGATGACTCCACTGGTGAATTTTACCGACTATTTAAAAAAGAATTAACACCAATCCTTCTGATGTTATTTCAAAAATAGAAGGATTAGCACTCATTCTACAAAGCTAGTACCAGCCTGATAGTGATGTCAGGCAAAGACACACAAGAAAACTACAGACCCTTATCCCTTTTGGTGCAAAAATCCTCAACATAATATCAACAAGCTTAATTCAACAGAAAGAATTAAACACCATGACCCAGTGAAATTTATCTCACTGATGCAACATAGGAAGTCTGTAAATTTAATACACCTCATTGATAAAATGAAAGAAAAACCCCACATGATCATTTCAGGTGATGCAGAAAGAGCATGTCACAAACTCAACACTCTTTCACGACAACAAATAAATAAATAATAAACAAACAAACCAGAAATATAACTCTGCAATAAAAGTCACGTGAAAAACCCACAGCTAATATCATTCTCAATGGCAAAAAAAGCCAAAGCTTTTCCCCTGAGATCAAATACAAGCCAAGGATTCCCGCTTTCACCAATTCTATGTAACACGAACTGCAAGTTCTAGCTGGAGTAATTATAAAAGAAAGAGAAATAAAAAATATCCAAATTGGAAAAGAAGTCCATCTTATATGGAGAAAACTCTAAAGAATCCACACACAGGGGCGCCTGGGTGGCTCAGTCGGTTAAGTGTCTGACTGCGGCTCAGGTCATGATCTCGCAGTTTGTGGGTTTGAGCGGCGTGTTGGGCTCTGTGCTGACAGCTTAGAGCCTGGAGCCTGCTCAGATTCTGTGTCCTGCTCTCTCTCTGCCCCTCCCCTGCTCACACTCTGTTTCTGTTTGTCTCAATAATAAATAAACATTAAAAAAAAAGAATCCACACACAAAATAACTGTTAGACCTAACAAATGAATTTACCAATGTTGCAGAATATTAAACCAACACTCAACTGATTTAGTTGTGTTTCTCTGTACAGCAATCTGAAAAAAAATTAAGAAAATAGTTGCATGTACAACAGTATGAAGACAAAGTATTTAGAAATAAATTTAACCAAGAAGTGTACATCTTGTACATTGAATACCACAACTCATTGGTGAAAGAATTAAAGGAGACCTAAATAAATGAAAGGAGATTCCATGTTCATGAAATGGAAGGATTAATCTTGTCAGGATGAGAGTAGTACATAAATAATCTTATAAATGCAATGCAAATCCTATCAAAATCCCAACAAACATTTTCACAGATGTGGAGAAATACATAAAATTCATATAGAATTTTAAGAGACCCTGAAAAGCCAGAACAATAACATGAAAGAAGAACATAGTTGGAGGATGCACACTTCCTGATTTCAAAACATACCACAATGCTACATTAATCAAAATGGTGTGGTAATGAAATAAGGCTAGACCTATATGTAACAGAATAGAATTGAGAACCCAGAAATAAATCTTTATAACCATGGTCAACTGATTTTTGACAACAATGCCAAAATCTCACAGAAGAATACTTTTGAACCAGTGGCTCAGAGACAATTGAGTTTCCATGTGCCAAAGAATAAGGGTGGACCCTTACTTTACACCACTCACAAAAATCAACTCAGTATGGACAAGAACCTAGATTTAGGAGCAAAAAACCATAAAATTTTCAGCAGAGAACAGGCAAATCTTCATGAGCTTGGATTTGATGCTAATTTCTTAAATATAACATGAAAAGCACAAGCAATGACAACAGCAAAAATAAATTGGACTTTGTCAAAATTAAAAACGTTGTCCATTGAAGGACATCAACAAGAGAGTGATTCATAGAATGGGAGAAAAGACTTGTAATTTCATATCTGATAAAAGGCTAATGTCCAGAATATGTAAAAAACAAAAACAAAAGCAAACAAAACAAAACAAATAAGCACAACTCAGCAAAGAAAAGACAAACAACCCAATTTGGTCAAAAGAGGAAAAGACTTGAATAGGCATTTCTCCAAAGAAGTTATACAAAGGGCCAATAAGCATGTTAAAGTCATTAGTCATTAGGGAAACGCAAAGCCACACCACCCTCTCCGATGGCTATAAGCCAAACAAAATGGAAAACTGTGTTGGTAAGGATGTGGAAAATATGGAACTCTTACTGCTGTGGAAAAGTGTTTGGCAGTTCCTAAAACAATTAAACATAGAATTATTATATGACTCAAGAGCGTCTTCTCAGATATATCACCAAAAGAACTGCAGAAAGGGACTCATACTTGTATGCCCAATGCTCACAGCAGCATTATTCACAGTAGACAAAAGATTGAAATAACACAAGTACCCATCAAGAGGTAGATGTGTAAACAAAATGTGGTATGTATGTGTGTATATATATGTTAATATTTTATATAAAATATTCAGCCCTAAGAAAGAATGAAGTCCTGATACATGCAACAACATGGATGACCTTGAAAACATTATGCTAATTGAAATAAGCCAGACACAGAAGGATAAATATTGCATGATTCCCCTTAAATAAAACATATAGGATAGGGAAATTCATGAAAAAAGAATGCTGATCAGAGGTTATCAGGGTCTGGAGGAAGGAGAGAATGGGGAGTTAGTGAGTACAGAATTTTGGGGGGATGGGTGATAAAAGTGTTCTGTCAATAGATTGTGGCGAGAGTTACATAACATTGTAAATGCACGTAATGCCTTTAAATTATATATTTTAAATGGTGAAAATGGAAAATTTGTGTGTGTTCTGCTACAATAAAAAAAAAAGATACACAAATCTGTATTTTCTATTATTCAATTCAACACTCAAAATAACCAGGTAAAACTGCTGTAGTTTCCAACGCTTACTCACTATGATTCAGTGACAGACCTTGAACAGACCAGCACCATTTAATGAGCCACTTTAAGGAACAGTGATTTGGAGCAAGACATTTCACTTTAAGAAGCCTCAGTTTCCTCATCTATAAACAGGGGATAGTTGCATTGTCTTGCATGGCCTACTTTCTCTGGTTTTGTATGATGGAATTAGATAATACATGGAAATTACTCAGCACCGACCTGGCACAGTAACTTTTGGCTGTTACTCCTTTGATTCTTACATACTGCAATCTACATTTTAAATCGTTAATATGTACGTTCTATTAATTCCTAAAAATGTTTAAGTTCAAAAACTGCTTTGTCTGTCATTAAATTTGACTACACTCTGCATCCTGTTTCTAGTTGGTGTCTACTATACTCCATTGCATTTATTTTTTATATATTTGGTATCTGTGCAGACTATGTTTATTAAGAGCAGGATCGTGCTTTCTCATGACAAAACCACTAGTGCTCGGCAAAATTCCCACCATGTAGTAACGCTCAGTAACCCTCACTGAACACAGTCTGTAACCACACCTCCCCATTTGCACGCTACTGTCCTGAAGACAATCTTCTACTGAAGAGGCACAAAACCAGCTTGCATGATCCAACTATAAGCTCGATTTGGGTTGGTTGCTAACATTCCCACAACATTTTGGTATTATTTAAATTGTGGCACTAAAAACAGTCATTTAGAACGTGAGTCATCCATGAAGAAATTCCTGGAGCGGACTGCCTCCAAGTGCCTTTGTTCCCATTACTAACGAGCAGAGAACATTAAACCACCTACATTCAGCTTCCCACCGATGTAATGAAGCATGTCACTGCCTTCAACATGACTCCGGAAATCCCACAGACCGCAGCAAAGCCAAACCAGGGCGCTATGTGGTTCGGAAGTTTTCTATTCATGGAGACTGAAGCATATGACAGAATTCTATACAAGGGTCGGGGACAGTAAAACAAAAAACAAAAAAACAAAACAAAAACAAAACCAAAAACAACACCTTTTTTAATTTCGTCTCTCTCCACGGACACTCCAACCTTGAGTCTCACAAAAAATAAAAATAAATAAAAATAAAATAAATATACTGACAATACTAACTCATTCATGGACCCTAGAAGAGTCTGTTTCGGGAATAGTGGGGATGTACATATGAATAAGGACCATGTATAAATCACACCCTGAATGATTCGTGAAATTGAGTACAGACATTACTTTGGTTAATTAAACCCTAAACTAACTGTCCTTAAGAAAAAACCAACAAACCTCTTCCTTTAGTCCTCAGGTGGAAGAGAGATGAGGTAAAGGGCCACCTTTTTAACATTTTAAATCCCTGGGAATCAGAGTGAAGGCAAATTTCCTCTTTGACTGTTGTAAGTGCTTCTTACATAGAAATGGGAAGATAATTCACTGGGTTTCCGATCGTACCTTCATTAAAGTAAGGCTGTAGAAGGAAAGCTTTCGCCCAAAGTGATAATTTCCAAAAATGGAAAAGAAGTATCTATGTGCTCTACATCGATGTGTCACACAGAGGACCCAGTGGCTGGCGGGCGGATTCTATAAACTGTCTCTGCCTTAACTGCTAAATCTTATCTACACCTCCTTCCGCTCATAGACTTCTAGTCATTCACCAGCGATCTCGTTCGAGTGGCGAAAGGGGAAGTCCCATAAAGAAAACGACCCACGAGGATTGCATTATTCCATTCTTCTGCCTAACCCCCCTGGGGTGCAAGTCTTCTTTGCCAAGGAGCCCTTACTTTGGGTCAATATGTATTTTTACTCAAAGTAATATTACAGCCCCTTTATTATGCTGATCCCTCAAACAGACATAAGAACAACAAAAAAAAAACTACACTTTTTCATTTTCTCACTTTTCCCCCCAGTTCTCACAAATTTTAATATTTGATTATCACTGACTTTCCTTACAACATGCTTTATTTTCCTAGGTGCCAGGCACAGAGACAATGAAATATAAAATAAAAATACGCTGTAAAGCATTCAATGACTAATATTACCTCAAAATTCTGATTCTACACATATTCTGGGCAAAGCCAGATGCAGAATCTGGAAAAGACACATAGATAATTTAAAAGATCAAGGAGGCCAACCAAATGTATTTTAGCTACATGTAGTGCATGAAACTTTAAAGATTTCAGCGTTTCAGGCTTTCCTTTTCTACTTTAGGAAGCGGGAGGGAATGTTTTCCTAGTCTTTGCTATTTGTTAATTTTAGACCAAAAACGTAATGAAGTTTCAGAAATACACAGGAGAAGCCGCATAAACAAGACTGACAAATTTTAAAAAATAACACCCAACAATCACATTTTGAGAGACTTTATCAGCATTTCATCTTCTCACTCATCTGAAGAGTGAAAGAAAGCTGACCTTGCCTCAGGATCTTCCAGCTCGTACAACTTCTCTGTCCATATAGAAGTACTGTGTTATTCATATATATGTATTTTGAATGTCTGTATCATGTGATATAGTGACATCTTAAATTTTGCTGTGGGGAAGAGACTGCCCTCCCAGAGTGAGTCAGTTCCTAGAGATAGCGAAGGGCCAGGCTGACAGCTTACCTCTCCCATGCACACTCCCCAAGCCAGTCCATTCGCCCAACTATCTCCTTTATCTCACACACCAAACCAATATATCCCCTGCCCTAGATCTTCCCAGGGCCAGTTATCACAACCAGAGACCACCCCAATAGCCCAAAGCATGCCAGAGTTATTCAAATTGCCAGTCCTCAACTCTTCACTCTGCCCTACCTTGCCTTTCCTGCAGAAACCCCCAAAAAAGGCTCTGACCTAGGCTTTCCCCTCCCTCCTGCTTCTGCGCTTCTGCTCCCCATCAGAACTCACCTCCTGAGTGGATGGCATGCCCCCTTCTCCCAGGAAATGTAAGTAATAAATTCTTCTTTCAATGGCATTGACCTCTCTGTATCTTTTTTTTTAAGATTTTGTTTAACATTTATTCATTTTTGAGAGAGAGATAGAATGCAAGTGGGGGAGGGGCAGAAAGCAAGGGAGACACAGACTCTGAAGCAGGCTCCAGGCTCTGAGCTGTCAGCACAGAGCCCGATGTGGGGCTCGAACCCACAAACTGTGAGATCATGACCTGAGCGGAAGCTGGACTCTTAACCGACTGGGCACCCAGGCGCCCCGATCTCTCTGTATCTTAACCCAGTCACTTCTATAAATGAAAATCCTGTGGACACAAATGAGGCAAGTATCATGAGTGATACATTTACAAACATATTATTCTTCGGGGTTCTCTTACTTCAGCATTTGCTGGGAGACAAGCCACGCACTAAAATTAATCAGTAAAGGACAATTATATACACAGATTTGTTAAGAAAAAAATGAGAGTCTGTCAGCTTTGCTTTGCACTCGGCCTTCGGAAAGCACTTCATCAGCCATCAGTTTCATTTCAAGGGCCCTTTCCTAAAAAGTGCCTGAATTGCCAGATAAGACGACTTTCAAAGTGAGAATCTATAGCTTCTGAGTGAAATTACTGCAACCGCCAGCTGTTTGGGATTATGCAGTGTCGGGTAGTTTCTACATGTTTTCTGATTAGAATGCAGCATAGACCTTGATGACCCATGATGTGAGGACAAGGGTTTAATGGAGAGCTGAGCTTTAAACCATCCACACTCTTTTAAGCTTTTGTGTAAGACACAGCAGGCCCTCTGCTGGTGGGAACAATTGATTGTTCTGTCCTGTGGAACACATCTTCAACCAACAGAGATATTGTCTACGGCGGTAATTCTTAACCTTCACTGTGCAACAGAACCTTCTACGGGGGTTTCTAGAAATGCTGATGTCCATATTCCTTTGCAAGAGCTTTGATTTTAGTATTGAGAGTTCAAATACTGAGATATCTAAAAATACCTTTGGGTGATTTTACTGTTCAATCAGAATTGAGAATACTCATTTGTGTGGTATCATCCTTTAGTCTCCAGGGCGTGCAGGAACATTAGAAAATCTGAAACCCTAGCCCCATTTAGCGAGATGGATTTCAGAAGAGCAGCACTTTGATAAAAGAGCAGACACTTTTATAAAAGAAAAAAAACGATCTCAAGAAAAAGCAGGGTGGTTTAGTGACCAGAGTATTTGAGTAATATTTAGAAAAATTGACCCACAGGTAGACCTCCCTGCTAACTGACTCTGGGTAGGGCACAGCGATCATCCACCTGCCTACGATTCACTTGTTACAGTCTAGTTTGTGGAGCTTCCATATGATCATGGGGGTTCAGAGGAAATGAGACTGAGTATTTAAAAGAAAAGTGTAGATGGGATTGTATCAATTAAGGGGGAGTAAATTTATTTACTGGCCAAGTAGTTTAGTATTCCATTATAAGAGTGTGTTTAGACTTAGAGAAGACACACAGGACAAATCCATTTGAGTTTGTGGGAAAAAAAAGTGAGGCTGATGATGCAAAACTGGGTCCTCCTTCACTTATAATTCTTCAAAGCTTTGTGTAGGCTCCTTGTATAGGATCCGGCAGTCAGTGAAGCTGTTTGAGTGAACCACGGCGTGATAATCACAAAGAAAAATGTTCTGATCATTCTATCTTTTGTTTTAAATAAAATATATTTGAAATGCTTTGGAATTCCTTTTTTTTTGTTTTGTTTTGTTTTTCTTGGTAAGAAAGAGAATGACTTCATAGATGGTACATGTGTTTTGTCTTTCTGTTTCTAGATGGGTTAACTGACTTCTTCAATCCACTAGTATCACCTCATTACCCTCCATGTTTTTGTTTGTTTGCTGGAATAACTCCTAAGTGAATAGCATCTGGAAAGTTGACAAACTGATGATCTCTCTTTAGATGATTAATGAAACTGCTAACTAAAATCCAACAGTAACGTTGTGGGTCCCGATGGTTCATGCAAACCCTTGAGTAGGTGTCTGTCAGTCTTCACTGTGCTCGAAAGACATTTTCACATTTCCGGTAGCTCCTGCATTATTTCAGAGGAAAGAAGCAACTCCACTAGGTGACGAGACTGAATCTTCATTAGCAATGAACCTTCCATGTGGACTACCTCTATGTCTCTCCTCTCTGTTAACAAAACAACCAGGAATGACTATAAATAAGTGGATTGGGGGTAATCTCTAGGGGATATATCTTTGAGTCAAATCATGACCCTTTTTCTGAACATCTTTGGAAAGAATAATTTTCGTATAACATGAAAGGTTTAGATATAATCCAACTCTAGATTAGAAATATAGGTGAGCTGACATCTCAGATCTGTGCCCTCATAGCTTATCTATTCTATATATTTGTATATTCCATTTCAAAGCCGTTTGCTCAAGAAGGAGAAATTACTCAAACTACTACCACCTATGACTTTTTAATCACACATGTGACATGGCAGTTGTGGCTCAAAATTTTTTATTACAAGTCGAAGAGGTTAGTTCTTGCTCTCCTCACATTGAGCTCTTATTACCAAGCTATCAGGTGCCTAATAGGATCTTTTTTTTAATAAGACAGATGAGAATTTTGTATATAGAAATCTAAGAGTCATGGGAATTGTATGATCTGATTCCATCGGTGCCCCTTAAATATTAATAATTTTCAGATTAACTTCTAAATAAAAACATATTAAAATAAATTCTTAGTAGGAAAAAACAAGGAAGAAAACCTTATAGCTGGTTGTAAAAATAGCTAATATTTATTTATACTAGACCTGAGTTAGGAACTTAAGAAAAATAATCTCACTTAATGAAAGCCACAAAGAGTAAATTTAGCTAATTTAGTAAAAATAGCTAATATTTATTTATACTAGACCTGAGTTAGGAACTTAAGAAAAATAATCTCACTTAATGAAAGCCACAAAGAGTAAATTTTAACATCTCTACTAGAGTATTTAATCTTGCTTTTTTCTGCATTGGCCTGTTATATATACAGCAACTTATTTGGGTTGAAGATCAAAGTTTTCTTTTCCTTCTTTCTTTCTTTGTTTCCTTCTTTCCTTCTTTCTTTCTTTCTTTTCAGAGAGAGAGAACACACCCGTGAGAGTCGGGGAGGGGTCATGGGAGAGAGTCCAGAGCACTAGACACAAGGCTGGGTCCCCTGACTCTGAGATCATGACCTGAGCTGAAATCAAGAGTCAGATGCTTCATCAACTGGGCCACCCAGGTGCCCCCAAAATTTACTTTTTAAAGTCTTAATTATCTATAAGTTGTTATAAACTAGAGTCAATATGTTTCTTCAATTCTCTTGCATTTATCCACATTAATCTTACATATCACATATACACATGATACATTATATATATTCTATATGTATAACATATATATACATGATACATTATATATATATGTTAGATGTATGTGCATATATATGTATATATATGGAATAGTTGACCTAGAGAAACACATTTAGAACTCTTTGAGGAAGTCCTATTCCTCCTGTGGAAAACCAGAACTTTCCATTTCTTTAGTTACTTCTTACGTTACTTTTGAAAGTGTCTTTATCTATAACTTTTAATCTTTCACACAGTAGAATACAAACACTAAGCTCTAAGTAAAAAATTGAGCTACACGCAAAATCTGTTATTCAATGTCTGCTAAATAACTGGTTTGACTTGGAAGAAAATAATACAAAATGTGTAAGGAAAAGATGATTCTAGACTATTCTGGACACAGAAGCAAAGAGAACTTAAATGTTCTGGTTTGGTACAGTCATGTGGTCATAAGTGAGTAACAACTTAAACAAGAATGAAAGAGACTGCATTTCCTTCCCAGAAAGTTCTAGAGAGAGAAATAGGGAATCGGCTAGAACAGAAGCTGTTGAGAAAAGACAAGAAAAGTTTTTAAAAAAACCCATAATTTTTACAGAATAATTATTTTTCTTTCCAGGGGTTTGGCACATGCCTAACAATCTTCTAGTTTCGTCCTGCCATTGAAATGGCACTTGTTTCGCTGTGGACCCGCATTATAATTAGGAAAACACAACGTACTCCAAAGCAAGAACTATCATTTCCTCTGTTAGCCAACAGTGTAATTTGCAGAAAATGTCAACTTAGTTAAGTGACACAGATTGTGTTAATTCAGCTAGACAAAGTAAGGTTGACAGGCCTAATTTTATAAAACAAACAGCATAGCTGTCAATTTGTCAAATATAACACTCATAACTAGGTTCCTAAAGTAAAGCACTTTATAATACTTGAGACGGAATACCACGGTAGCAAAGAAATACGTGATGGCTTAATTAAAAATTGTGGCCCAGAGACCAACCACGGTAGCTCTCCTGTCATCTGAGAGCCTCTTAGAAACGCAGACTTCCTGACTTCAGATTTGCACTTCACAGATGCCCAGATGGTTCTTATGCTGGCTCCAGGGAGAAAATGCAGAATTCTACACCTACCGCACAGAGTGAGGGGCATGAAGGGGTAAAGAACTCCTTTCGGACACCCCTTCTCCTTTTACATTGTTGATCTCTTGGGGCTCCTGGATGGCTCAGTCAGTGAAGCTTCTGACTTCGGGTCAGGTCATGATCTCACGGTTAGTGAGTTCAAGTCCTGCATCGGGCTTGCTGCTGTCAGCTCAGAGCCCACTTCGGATCCTCTGCGTCCCCCTTCGGCCCCTTCGCCCCTTTTCTCTCTCCCTCAAAAATGAATACACATTTTAAAAAATAGGTGATCTCTTTAGAACTGGAATCCATCTATTTATCTTGGTACCATCTAGACCTAGTAGTAGCTGGTCTATGATAGACAATAACATATTGGCTGAATGAACAAACTGGTTAATGATCCCCTTTGAAACCGTATCGGGCATAGGCAAGTGTGAGCTATGCTGACAGAGCAGAGCTTTAAGCCTCCCAGGCTGGCATCTTGTTATAGCATCCATTTATAGCAGGTGTATATACCTATATCACAAGGTAGATGTCTCTACCTGACAAACGAATACAGGTAGAGAGATCCATCTATAAGATGTTGTCCCTCAGCAGTTTGAAGACGCCCCCTGACACTGTGGAGAAGTTAGCTCAACCTCAAGTACAGTTGATGCTTGAACAATGCGGGGGGTTAAGGTCACCAACTGCCCCACCAGTCAAAAGTCTGCCTGTAATTTTGACTCCCCCCAAAAGTTAACTACTAATAGTCTCATGTTGACCGGAAGCCTTACCAACAACATAAACGGTCAACTAACACATGTTTTGTATATGTATTATATACTATATTCTAACAATAAAGAAAGCCAGAGAAAAGAAAATGTTATTAAGAATAGTATAAGTAAAATGCACTAATATTGTATTTATCAGAAAAAGAAAAATACATATATAAATGCACACCTATAACTCAAACCTGTGTCGTTCAAGGATCAACTATAGTTTTCCTGTCTTTTTCCTTTTGGCTTCTTTAGTGTTTTTTTGTAAATATTTATTTATTTGGGGGTTCCTGGGTGGCTTAGTCGGTTCAGTGGCCAACTCTTGGTTTCAGCTCAAGTCATGATCTCAGGGTTCGTGAGTTCTAACCTCACATCCAGCTCCACGCTGACAGTGCAGAACCTGCTTGGGATTCGCTGTTGGTCCCTCTCTCTCTGCCTCTCTCTCTGTCCCTCCACTGCTTGCACACTCCCTCTGTCTCACTCTCTCTCTCTCTCTCAAAATAAATAAATAAATTTATGATAAAGTTTAAATGTTTATTTTTTTTTAGAGAAAGAGAAAGATAAAGAGTAAGCAGAGGAGGAGCAGAGAGAGAGGGAGTCGGACTCCACGTAATCAGTGCACTGACCCCCGCGGGGCTCGAACTCATGAACTGTGAGGTCATGACCTGAGCCAAAACCAGGAGTTGAATCCTTATCCAACTGAGCCACCCAGGTGCCCCCAGTTTTTAAAATCATACTGTAGTTTCACCATATTCTGAATGTGTACATTTTCAAATCATAAGATTTCTTGAATCTAAGGACTTTTTCCCAGTAATCTTTGAAAATTATTTCCTTTCATTCTGTCTTCAAATATATTCTTTTCCTCAATCATTTCTCATCTCTTCTTCCACACATCTAGTTACACACATATTTTTCCTTCACGTCTCCAACGTTCTGTCTAATTTTTATCCTAAGAAATCCCTGGGCCATATTTCAGGTAAATTTTATCAACTGCATAGCCTAATTGCTATTAATAAGTCTATTTAAGTTTCAATTTTACTAGCTATATGTTTTACTCCGAACATTCTTTTTGTGTTTTTTTTTTTAATTTTCCTTTTTTTTTTTTAACACTTTTATTCTTTTCTTAGGTCTCAGATCCTTCTGTTACTTTTAATTGGCCTCAACGTCATTGTTAAAATGGTCTTTATAGTTTGGTTCTTCAAAACAAGCTGTAGGGGGGCCAGTCCCACTGGCCAGCTCTTGGCCGGTTTGCTCAAGGGCTTCGTCACGTTTTATTGCACGCTTATCGTCAGGACGCGACCGCCTGTGAGGCTCACACAGCCTGCATCACAGGAGTTTTCCAGTTACTTTCCTCTGCCAGGCTTTCCAGAGACGTTTCTGGTAGAAGAAGAGCTTGATGTTGACTTCTCATCCTGGAGCTTCTCACCTCACACACAGAGACGTACCCATGTTTGGTACCCAGTTTTGAAAATTTTCAAGAGCAACATTTTTTCACACTAACTCAAGAAAGGGGATCATTTTTCTTAAGTCAGTGAACAAACATTTTCCAGAAGGGCTGAGACCCAAGAAAGAGTGACTGTGTTATCTCGTGTGCACACAAGTATTGATGACCAGCCGTTTTCTACGGAAACAATCCCCACCCACCCCTGTAGCATTAGCGTGGGTGCTGATGGCTCGTGGTCTTGCTTCATATTGCTCATTTCCGTGTTTGTTATCTGAGGTATATTGATAAACCCTTACTGTGATTCGTCAGAATTCTGCTTTATGTATTGTATGTAGTTTGGTGTGTCGTCTTTCTTTTATGGTGTTTGTATTCATCTGGCGTTTAAATATTTGAGTTCATGAAATCAAGTTCAGATGCATTCATCATCTGTACTGTCTGGCAAAGGTCCCTGGGGAAGGGCAGGAGCCTGGCCAGGTCTGTGTCCCTCCCAAACATTTTAAGAAGAGAAGAGGGGATGAGTCCCAGGCAAGGAGAGCCATGTGGCCATTCCCATGCATGGCCCCGCCACAGACAGCACATTTGGAAAAAGTATGGAGAGACAGTCGTCTTCGAGGCTGTGTCCACCCTTTCTGGGGGGTTGGAGAGAGAGGCTGGAGGAGTAAATGCCTGATGCGGCTGGTCACCCATTCCGAGGCTTTGCACTGGCCTGGTATTACTGTGTGCACAATCGTCTTGTGCTTTGTGACAATTCTGTCCTGAAGGCGGAAGCAATGATTGCTCCAAGACAACCCCGCAGGAGTCCAGCGTGTTGTTTAAAGCTTTCTGCCAAATTTTCTTCTCACGCCGCCCCTGGAAAGCAGCTGCCCTTCTACGCGTGGATCCTAACTGACCTCAGCCTTCCTTTCCTTTTTTTTAATTCCACAAATCCTCTTCCCTTCTCTTTTTCTTTATATTTCTTTCTTTCCTTCTATCTTTCTTTCTTTCTACCTTCCGTCCCTCCTTCCTTCCTCTCTTTCCTTCCTTCCTTCCTTCTTTCCTTCCTTCCTCCTTCCCTTTCTTCTTTCTCTCTCTGCCTTACTTTCTTTCTCTCTTTCTTCCTCCTTACCTCTCTTTCTTTCTTTCTTTGTTTCTTTCTTTCTTACCTTCAGTTTTAACTTTGGAAGAGAGAGCCAGCAGCTCATGTTTCTTGAGACCTTGATAGAAATCAAGAAATCTATAATCTAGTTTATTGTTTTTCACTTATGGCACCTGGATATTTCCCTGGACCCCACCCCACTCCCGCCATTACAGGCATACAGTAACAGTTGTTGCAAGTTAGTCAACATTGTACTGGCTTTAAGACATGAGGGTTGGGAATTGGCATAGTCTTAGAAATTACTGGAACCCAAACTCACTTTAATCTTTTCAAGTCTTTGATACATATCTTTATGTATTTGATTTGGCTACTCTTCTTTCGTGCTTTGCCAAGTTTTACATGAGATAATTTTAAAGTCAACTTAAAATTGCTTCGGTAATATTACATACGTTTTACAATAAAGCCTTTGAGAATTGAAATGAGCAGGAATGTGGCAAAGAAAAGTTAACCACCTTTGTCCCAACACGCTGAGATCATAAACAGTGGGGGTTTTTGTGAGCTTTTTTGTTTGTTTGTTTCTTGTTTTATGAGGCAGTGATATAATTATGATTAGGAGTGTGAACTTTAAAGTCAGAATTTCAAGTTGGATCACGTGCAGCCTCAACCATTTATTAACTACATTCACTTGAGCTAGGTTCTTAGTTTCTCTCAGCTATGGTTTGTGCAGCTGTAAAGTGGTCCATAATCGTGCCTACCACAGGCATTGATGTAAGGCTTAAACTCTGTAATAGGCACTTAGCACAGGGCTGACGTGTTCTAAGTTTCTAATTAAAAACTATCACTATTTCTATTGTGTTTATTACATTTTTCTGACCGAAAAATATTGGAAAAGATGAATTGAGGTGGCAAACAACTACTTCTTTTTGTTTTCCCTCTAAAACCTCATCTACTTCCATGTCTTATTTAAATACAAACTTTCAGTTTCTTCTTTGAACCTAATAGGTCTCCATTATTATTTGCAGCTTTTACAATATGTAGTAACTTACATGAGCCACAAGGACTGTAGAGCTATTTACATGTGTTGCATTTATTTAGTCTAATAATGATTTGTAATAAAAATACATACCTTCCTGGGACCAGTGATTCCCTATATATCTCACAGGTTTTACATTGGAATTGAAAGAAACAATGTATGTGAATCGTGATGGAAACGGTGAAACAATGTAAAAATATTAGTTATTGCTATTCTAGCATCTACAGTAAATAACATTATAAACCACATAGATTTATGCCTCTGCTATTTATGTATATATACGTATCTATTTTATGCTTAAAGCAACACCTGTTTCCTGACGATTGTAAAAGGCAGAAATCTAAAATCAGTTTCACTGGACTTAAAATCAAAATATACATTGAAATATATTTAGACAGAAATAAATATTTAGATAAGACAGAAATTCATATATTACTGAATGGGGATGAGTACAAACAATTTATCTTGTTTAATGATCGGTCGGTTTTTTATTTTTATTTTTTGCATATTGTCTTCAGAGATTTTTTTCAGACATCACTTGACAAATCTGTAAGTCATTTATTTAGACGTTTCAGAAGGTTTAGAAATTATCACTCTGGGCGTAGAACAGAAACTAGCTTCACAGTCCTCCCTTATGCAACTAAAACCCCAGATAAAATGTATGAAAACAATACTTTGCAGGCCTTGACCAATGGGAAGCTCAGGACAGTGGCCCAAAAAGAAGAGAAATAAGGAAAGTGAGTCCTACATTCATCTGTGTTTTCCGCCGTGGATCCTGGCCCAGGGGCTGTGAGGCAGTAACAGGGTCAGGCAGGGGTGACACGAATGGTTGCGTCGGCACCTGCTCGCGAACTTAAGGAGGCCCTCATTTGCAGGGTCCTGCCAGTGAGGGGTCACCCCGAGCGTGAGGAGTGCAGAGGTGCTCTTGAGCCGGGGAGCTGGTAATCAAATATTAGGGAGGCTCCAGTGACAGGAATTTGCACAGAGTCCTAAGGTCAAGGGGACAGTGCAGAAACCAGTTCCAAGTGTCTGCATCGTGTCTTTGATGACTAAGTTTCGCATGTGTAGTGTGAGTTTCCAAGAGGGTGAGAAGGGAAATGTTAACAATGTATGGGGTGCAGGAACCCCTGAGTTCCCACCAGCCAGTACAAACCAACCTCACTGACCAGCTGGAACATTCAGAGGTGACCCAAGACATGTCATTACAGTAAAACCTTGGATTGCGAGTAACTTGTTCTGCGAGGGTTTCACACTCTGAGTAAATTTTACCTTGATAAGCGAGCAATGTCTTACAATATGAGTAGTACGTGATGCTGAACATCACAGGATCACTCTGGGCCAATGGTTCTTGACGTTCACTTTGATACACAAGTGCTTTGGATTACAAGCCGGCTTCAGGAATGAGTTATGCCCGCAGACCAAGGCTTTATCGTACTTCGTCTTAAAGACGGCGCCAAGCCACCCGACAGAATTGCAGAATGAGTTTCAAAGAGATCAGGCTCATCCGCAACCAAATTAACTGCCTGTCAGAGCAAAACTTCATAGTCTTTGAAGCAAGTTAGCAAGACTAGACATACAACAATATAATATTAGTAATAATAACAAGCATCCTATTAAAACTGCTAGTCGTGTGAGGAAACAGGAAAATGTCGTGTGTAAGGAGGAGAAAATTCAGCAATGGAATTGGACCAAGAATGACAGCGATGATGGAATCACTAGGTAAGGTGTTTAAGTAGCTATTAAAAAAATATTTTAAGGAAATTAAGGGAAACATTGAAATAATGAAGAAAGAGAATTTTCACTAAATTAAAAATAACTGAAATCAAACAGACAAATGTTTTCTGACTACACCAGATTCAGATTATCATTATGGATAATAGAGTAATGTGTACTCAGCCTTACAAGCCAAACAATACAGAAATATACACAAAAATGAACAGCCTTAACTGTCCCGTGTGTATGCCCAGCCCTCTCTCCCTGGTCCTCAGCACCAAACCTTGAGGAAAACAATGTAAATGGCTTGCTACATAATCTGCCACACCCCCTCTTTGTCCACCTAAACACGTTCAAACATCCATTTATATGCAAAAAGGTTTTTTGTCTTTTGCTTACAAAAATGGGATATGGGATCATATTCTCCGTAATGTATAACATATGCATATGTATATAATATACACACATTCTGTATAACTTGTTTTTCATTGAGCCACATATTTTGAACATCAGTGAATACCAAGGAATCCAAGTTACAATTTTTAAAAGCTCTATAAAGACCCTCTTAAATATTGAGAACAAACTGAGGGTGGATGGGGGTGGGGGAGAGGGGAAATGGGTGGTGAGCATTGAGGAGGGCACTTGTGGGGATGAGCACTGGGCATTGTATGGAAGCCAATGTGACAATAAGTTATAGTCATTAAAAAAATAATAATAAAAAAAAGCTGTGTAGCTTTCCAGAGGCTGGATAGGTCCCAATTTATTCATCCCCCTGTTGACAGACACTTAGATTTTATTTTAACGTTCATTTTATTTTTGAGAGAGAGAGAATGAGCAGGGGAAGGGCAGAGAGAGAGGGGGAGACAGATAATCTAAAGTAGGCTCTGTGCTGTCTGATGCGGGGATCTAACTCATGAACCCTGAGGTAGTGACCTGAGCCAAAATCAAGTTGACTGCTTAAACACCTGAGCCACCCAGGAGCCCTAGATTTTTTTAAATTTTTTTTTAATTCGTGCAATTACTATAGATGCCCAAATAGTGCCAAGACTCAACAAGTACTTGTTGTTCTTTTTTAAAAATTTTTAATGTGTTTTTAGAGAGTATTAGTGGAGGAAGGGCAGAAAGAGAGTGGGAGACACAGAATTTGAAGCAGGCTCCAGGCTCTAAACTGTCAGCACAGAGCCTGATGCAGAGCTTGAACTCGTGAACTGTGAGATCATGACCTGAGCTGAAGGCGGAGTCTTAACCGACTAAGCAACCCAGGCATCCCTGTTTTTTTTTTTTTTAAGTTTATTTGTTTTGAGGGGTGGGGAAGAAAGAGACGGAGAGAGAGGACCCCAAGTAGGTTCCTCATGGCTAGTGCATAGCTTGACACAGAGCTCGAACTCACCAACCATGAGATCATGACGTGAGCCAAAATCAGGAGTCAGAGGCTTAACTACCTGAACTATCCAGGAGCCCCTCAGTCAGTATTTGTAAAGCAAGGAGTAAATGCTGAGATAAACATCCTGGCACTTGATTCATAAGAAAATGAGCACTTAAAACACTTTATCTTTTCCACTCCATTCTACCATAGTTTCACTTAACCAAGTCCTAGATATTTAAGTGAAAAGAATGATTTTATTTCCTTTTTTAGATTCAGCACCAAATTATATGTGGAATGTCAATGCTTACAGAGAAGAAAAGGAGTGCTCTGGCTGAGCAGAGATCTCCACCCTCCGCAGTAACTCCAGGGACATCGCTACGTACTTCTGTAGAAACAGAAGAGAGCTTGAAGCCCAATAGTCTGACTCGGTTAGGTAACCCACATTCCTCTTACATATGCTACTTCCTTCCCTAAATACAACCAAACACTGTACTTGGCATTTTTCCAAAATGACTTCTATGGAATAACAAAGAAAGTATTATGCTTTTTTTCCTGAATTCTCAGTCAAATGTAAATATTTACATGGTATTTCTGGTGTTCCTACATTATATCCTTCCACGGGAGAAATTAGTAGTAACACTGCATAAAAATTCGGAAATTGTGTGTTTCATATGGAACAGAATTGTGAGAAAGTATACAAAATCTAAACGTAAATGTGTCTCTATTTGTGCATATTTAAAAATCGCTTTTCAGTAACTTCTGTTCAATCTGATGAATCTCAAAACATTTCTTTAACCCAGTTGTTAGAGACGTACCCCCTTTCCTTGCTCAGGTGCAACTTGCCAGCAGGTTCTATGAAAGACAGAAGCATATTCTGCACCTCTGAAGTGTGCTTATTATTCGCTATCAGGACAACACTCTGACTACCAAAACTACTGTGGCTCCAAAGAGCAAAACAAAACCAAAAAATGTATCTATCTGGCCATTTTTCTCACCTGGCAGGACACATAACACATGATCTTTCATGGGAAAGCCATAGAAGGAATCGTTTGTCAATAATTATAGTTAGATAGATGTATCCTCATGAGAAGATATAAAGTTTCTTTCCATTTCTCTCACAAAATCTAATCTTCAGGAGTAAGAATTATATTAATTAACGGAAATTTAGATCCTAACAATGTGGGAGATTAAAACTGCATTCTAAAAATCCATAACGAGGGAGCTCCTGGTGGCTTAGTAGGTTAGGTGCCCAACTCCTGATTTTGGCTCAGGTCATGATCTCACGGTTGGTGAGTTCGAGCCCCGGGTTGGGCTCTGCACTGTCAGCACGGAGCCTGCTTGGCATTTGCTTTCTCTCTCTCTCTCTCTCTGCCCCTTCCTTGTTTGTGCTCTCCCTCTCAAAATAAATAAATAAAATTTCAAAAAAGCTGCAACTGAAATGATGAGATATATTGCTGCTGCTTTTCCTACTGTTTTCTTATTGACAGAACTAAATTTTATAAATTATTTCTTTACTAATTCCCTGGAAAATGAAGGAGGACAGATCATTGATCTTTCTTTGACAACAGTAATGCCAAGTATCTCAAGGAGAGCAAAATGTAGTGTGTAAATTGTCCCGTGTCCTGTCAAAGGGGTATTGTCCTAAGCTGTGATCCCTTAGAGAAAAGACCATTTTGTGTTCCATTTTACATTTTTCATATCCTCAGCCACTGACACAGACCTACTATGTGTAACTGTTCAATAATCATTTAATTAAAGACATCTACCTTATGAAAAGGACAACTTTCTCTTCTTTGGACTTGCATTCATATTAAAAAACATGAAACTTCATAATTAAATAATTGTTGATACTTTAATCATATGAGGCAGATTTACTAAGTTGCAGTACAAAATAATTACAGCTTTTTTACTTGGCAACAATGGTAACAGTCACATCATTGTCCTTTCCTGTCACTGAGTCATCTTTTCGTGCTCTCATCAATGCCTCGGTCATTATAGGACTCTATGCAACATGCATGGCAACTGCCGTATTTGTCCCAGAGTAGAGCACGCGCATTTTGTCCGTGAGAGTGGACAGTTGATGGCGATGGTCATTTGCAGACCAGTGAACTACTCCTCCTGTTGTAAAAGAATTCAGAAGAATGAAAGGTGTTGCCTTTGAGTTCTTGCCCCTAGGAACTTCTGCTTTTGAAATGACTTGAACGCTCCAAGGACTTGCAAGGATCTCAGAAACTTTGAGACTGAAAGAATGTGGGGACAACAGGTGAGAGACAGGTTCCTCAAGTGAAAATCAGAGCCCTAGTTTCTATGCATCCTACAGGAGTCAAGGACCTGAGTTAGTGAGGGCCTGCAACACAGACCCCCTGTTCCTGTGCTAGGCACTGCCTTTCAAAGGACCACAGGACTTAGTGAGGAAGCATTGTGGGGTGTTCAGAGGTTGTTCTTCCTACTTACTGGGTGCTGTGGTCACATGACCCCAGATGTTATAGAACCCAGGGTGAGAACAATAAAACGTTCATTAGATCATTATCATCATGGTGGAGTTCAAGAACTGGATTTGGTATGAGCTTTTATTTTTTAATTTTTTTATTGTTTATTTAGTTTTTTTTTTTTTTGAGACAAAGACAGACAGAGCATGAGTGGGGGAGGGGCCGAGACAGAGGAAGACACAGAATTCAAAGCAGCCTCCAGGCTCTGAGCTGTCAGCACAGAGGCTGACCCAGGGCTCCAACCCACAAACAGCAAGATGATGATCTGAGCCAAAGTCGGACACCTAAGAGACTGAGCCACCCAGGCGCCCCACAGTCTGAGCTTTTAAAACAAAGCAATGAGGGGTGCCTAGGTGGCTTGGTCAGTTAAGCGTCTGGCTTTGGCTCAGGTCATGATCTCAGGGTTCATGGGTTCGAGCCCCGCATCGGGCTCTGTGCTGACAGCTAGCTCAGAGCCTGGAGTCTGCTTCGGAATCTGTATCTCCCTCCCTCTATCACCCTCCCCTGCTCTTGCTGTCACTCTCTGTCTCTCAAAAAATAAAAAATAAAAACATTAAAAAAATAAATAAAATAAACAAAGCAATGTAATTTTTGCTTTTACACCCAGATATGTATATTTCCTGATTTATTTTCAGTATGGTTTTATCAGGAAAAACCTTTGCATAAAATATGCAAGAAATATTTGGTGATCAAACATATAATAATAATGCCGTTCTCACAGTGGTCCTGAGACTATGACGTATTCTTCGGTGGTGTGACAAATTGAATAAAATACATATGATTCCTGTTTTCCTAGAAGTTTATAAGCAGAATCTGTATGTACATATTGCCAATCATCTAATATGCCAAACACAACAGTCGACCTGACATCACCACAGCTCTGGTCCTATTATATTACTAAATTTAATTATTATTTAAAAATAAAAGATCTCATGGGGTGCCTCAGTGGCTCAGTCGGTTAAGTGTTTGACTTGATTTCGACTCAGGTCATGATTTCATGGTTTGTGGGTTCAAGCCCCAGCACAGAGTGCAGAACCTGCCTGGGCTTCTCTCTCTCCCTCTCTCTCTCTGTCCCTCTCCCACTCACATACTCTCTTTCTCTCTTTTGTGCTCTCTCTCTCTCTCTCTCTCTCTCAAATAAATAAACTTTAAAATAAAAGATATCATGTAATGCAGGGTTTTGTACTCTTAGAAGCCATTCCCTTCTCTCCTACAATGTTAAAAAGAGATTCCAGTATTTTTATTCATTCATTCATTCATTCATTCATTCATTCAACAAATACAGAACACTGATTACTATGTGCAAGCACTATTTTATATGATGAGGATATAGCAATAAAAATGACTGTCCTTCTAGAACTTACATTCTAGTAAACAAGTACATGTAATATACATACAACAAATAAACATTGAATATAATGTCAGGTGGGATAAGTGATGTGAAAAAACATACTGCAGAGTAAGGAACTAGAAATTGATGTGGTAACAACAGTGAGAGGTGCTATTTAAAGTTTGTTTATTATTTGTTTGTTTGTTTGTTTTTGAGAGAGAAAGCACAAGCAGGGAAGGGCAGAGAGAGAGAGGGAGAGAGGGAGAGGATCCCAAGCCGGCTCTGCGCTGGCAGTAGAGAGCCTAATGCAGGGCTTGAACTCATGAACCACAAGGCCATGACCTGAGCTGAAGTTGAACACTTAACCAACTGAGCCACCCAGATGCCCCAAGAGATGCTATTTAAGATAGGATGAGCATTGAAAGCTTCTTGAGGCAGGATCTTAATACAGATGTGAATTTGGGGTGGGGGGAGGGCAAGGCATGAGAGGACCCGCCAGAAGAGCATTATCTCTGGCAGAGTGAACAGCAACTGAAAATACTCAGAATAAAAGTACGACTCATGCGAACAAAAATTAGGAGACACAGGGTCTGGTATGTGCTAGTTAATAAGAAGCATATAGGAGGTAAGTGCAGAGTCAGGGAGGGCCCCAGTCACACAGCTCTTACGGGTCAAAACGTAATTTTGGATATAATTTGAGTGAAATGGGGAGTCATGTGGACACTGTATTATAAATAAATAAGAACAGAAGTTGACAGACCAGGTAGGAGGCGGATGTATTATCAAAGCGAAAGATGATCCTGATAGGTAACAATGGAAGTGAGAAAGAGTGTGTGTGGATAGATAGATAGACAGATGTTGGAATATATTTAGAAAAACAAGATGGCAGAACTTGCTAGTGGATTAGCTGTGGGGGATGATGGAAAGGGAAGAATCGAGAATAAATACTAAGTTTCTGGCCTGTGCAGCTGCAAGAATAGAGAGGACATGGACTGAAGACCAGGGAGGAGCTGGCCATGGGGCTCCATGGGGGACCATCAAGAGTTCTGCTTTGGAGGAGTTGCCTACTAGATGGTATGGCAAGGAGGCAGAGGGGTATCCACGTGAAAGCCGGCAGGGAGGCCGAGGAATTTAAATCCATGAGCTCTGAGGAGGACACCCAGGGCCTGGGGGAGAAATTAAAAAAAAAAAAAAAAAAAAAAAGAACACAGTTGAGGCCAGGGCAGTAGGCTGCTTTAAATTTTTTTTCCTTTTTTAAAAAATTTATTTTTGAGAGACAGAGAGAGACAGCATGAGCAGGGGAGGGTCAGAGAGAGAGGGAAACACAAAATCCAAAGACTGGCTCCAGGCTCTGAGCTAGCTGTCAGCACAGAGCCCGGCATGGGGCTCGAACCCACGAACTGCGAGATTGTGACCTGAGCCGAAGCCGGACGCTTAACCGACTGAGCCACCCAGGTGCCCCAGAGCCAACTCTTTTAAGATGTTTTACTATCGAAATGGACAGGAAAACCTGTGATTCTTAAGAGAGATATGAAGAGCCCAGGATGGGTTTTGTTTCTTAATTTTATTTAAGAAGAAAGCAATTACAGCATATTGGCATATTGACAAGATGACTCCAACAGAGAACAGAATTACTGAGGGTACAGCAGAGCGATGACCTTGAAAAAGAAAAGATGGGACCCCATGGGTAAGTTTGCGTACTGGCAGCAAAAGAGTCCATTGACCACATCAGGAATGCAGGGGGTCCTGTTCGGGTCCCAGTGGGATGGCAGGCTCGATGACAAGGGCACCCAGAAGTTCTCTTCAAAGTCCGTCGAGTTTGTAACCAAAACAAGAATGAAGGCCACAGACCAGGAATGAAGGTAGGAAAGCGGCTTCCAGAAGTCTGAGGAAAGAGGAAGTTGTCAAACAGTTGTGTCACAAAGTAAGGAAGTAAACTGACTTTGGGAATGCCTTATTCTCTATCTCTGCAGCCTCTATCAAAACCCTAAGATAATAATCACAAGTGAGATAATTGCAACTTTTTTTTTAAATTCAGAAAGTGCCATGGTTGCCTGGCCAATGGATTTCTCCAACTCTTTTTCCTTTGTAGTCCTGAGCTTGCCTTCCGATACTGAGGCTGAAGTTCTCGAAACTTTCCCATTTCCTTTTCAGGTAAGGGCTTGCGTGTGACCCTCTTCTGGCCAAGGAGGCTTGAGGAGAAATGCATTTTGGAGGTGGGGTGATAGATCATTTGTTGAAATGCTTCTCTTCGTTGATGAGAGTGAGAGGTGCACAAAAGAAACCCCGTTGATGTCTTGCAGCCTTTGAGCCGGGGTAAGTGGAGCTGTGGTCTGTGGTGGCGGGATGGCCACCTCCTAAGATGCTAAGAGGAACCTCGGACAGGCGTCCTCAAGCCAACCCAGCTCTCTGCCTTGCTAACCTGCAGAAACCCCGGCCCTGGGATTCTTGTTGCTTTAGTTTTATTACTGAACCTCTATTAGTAAAGTGACTTTTAATTCAGTATTCTTTTTCTTGAAAGCAAAGCCTCCTACCTGATACAAATTCAGACTTAGATGCAGTTAGGAAATGACGTCACAACCAATGCCACTCAGAATATGCAATAGGCTGATCTCACAATTATATCCTTTTTAAAGATAAGAGTGAAGAGAGTAAATCAAATGGGTTAAATACTTTGGATTCTTCAGCCTTCTATGGCTACAGGGTCTAATTCACCCTGGTAGGGGAATTGTTAGGATTCTATCTTTAAATTTCATAGTATGTCACACAAAGTCTAATATAAACATAGCCTAAATTAATTCAGCTTTCAAATGCATACAACATATAGCTGAAAAAATAATTATCTGGATAGAGGAGAGATATATGTCTAATAGACATCAGTCTAAAATACCCTAAGTTATAACAGGTTGAATAAAGAAATTATGATTATTGCTGTTGAAATGGTTATTACCAGCAATGACTAAGCTTAAGAAGATCTAAAATTGGAGAAATATAGTGAAGGAGATCTAAAGTTAGACAAATATACAGACAGGGTGGAGTGTCATTAAAGAAAAATTGTACTTTTCCATAATTCTTTTCTAGTTTCCTTCTGTGAGTAGATGACCATTGTCAGAATATAGGGGTCTTTGTGAATTTTACAGGAGGTCAGTATTTGTCTATGCCGATAAGCCTCTCATTTTAGGTGTGTAAAAAAAATGGTATGGATGGTGGGGCGAGGATTAGGAAACTTACTGCAGAGGAAACCTGAACTAGTATGAGACACACAAGTTCTAGCACACTTGACTACCATCTCTTAGCATTCCTGAGTTTCTGATGATGCACTGAACATTTTAATTCTGAACATGTCTGATCTTCAGAGTGCCTTTTACAATCTGAAAAAAAATGCCTTATTTGTTACATTTAAAGATAAACACCTTTTAAAAAGAAGCACTTCCTTCCTTGAGAGTGTTATAACGCCCCTTTCAATATCAAAAGAAATTACCCAAAGAGGTGGAGAAGAAAACACTCCCCTGTACGGTGATGTGCTTTTGTGTAATTAATTAGATTCCATCAGCAATTGAGTGCTCGATAGCTCTATTTGTTGGAAATGTGCAGAAAGAATTCATGTAAATTCTGTTTGTGTCAATTTTGTTGTTTCTCCTGCTATCAGCTTATTAGCTTTTGTGTGTGTGTATTTTTTGTATTTTGTGTACCTGATCTTTATGTAGTATCCCAATAATGGCAAGAAGAATTACGTAAACTGAATGAGAAAGGAACACCTCCGTGTGTTTTCTATGAAAGAGCCTAAAAATACCAGCCCAGAACAATCCACAGCAAATTCTGTACAATCCGCGTTAGCATTAAAAGTCATACCTAGTTCAGACTGTTATTTTTCTGTATTTGTATTTCTCAGATTGAATTATGGAGAATTGGTTGGATGGAACAATTGAGGAATGCATGTCAAAAATATTTTTTTAATAGGTCTGGTTGGGGTAAACATTTGTGTGTGTGAGCTAATTAGCAGAAATGTGAAAGTTTTAAAGGTTAAATTGTGAACATTCAAAACTACAACACCCTGTAATTCTGCACGTCATTTCCTGAGGCAGCAACATTTTAAAGGGATAAAGTACAGGCGAAGGACACAATTAAATGTGTTCCTTCTGCGTTTATTAGCATAAACTCAGGTGTGGTGGGCAGGAGTTTCTCATGAATAACAATTTCATCTTTTTCCCTTCTGGAACGTTTTTTAGGACCTAGAAACAAAAGATGCCTCTCCAGTTTTCTTCCCATAGGAAATTGCAAAGGTTTTAGGAGCCATGCACCAGGAAAGACGGAGGAGGATCAAAGATAGACCTTTTATTACAAATCAATATCACAATCTTTTATATAATGTATCTCAAGTCACATGCTAAATTTCACCAAAATATTTAATCTGTCTTTGAATTTCATAAAGTTTGCAGTTAAGAAAGTAGATCTAGATACTCAAAATGTTCCAAACATACTAGAGGTTTCCAATAAAATTGAATGAGTACCAAAAGTCATTGTTGTTTCCTATTTCCATTCACATTGACTAAACTGGTTCATCATACTAACAGAATGGATTTGACTTTGAGGCAAAAGCATAAAAACTGCCCAAATTTAGTAAATTCCTCCAGCACTAACTGCAAATTCTAAAGAAAATTGCATAAATTTTAACAGTCACTCTACATTTATTCATATCAACAAAGCAGTCTTCAAATTTTTCCTGTAGTCCTTGTAGTCAATTTATAGAGCTCTGTCAATTATAATTAAAGTCACAGGCAATTAAATCATCTTAAAAATTCTGTAAAAC
Organism: Suricata suricatta; assembly: GCF_006229205.1. Taxonomy (NCBI): domain Eukaryota; kingdom Metazoa; phylum Chordata; class Mammalia; order Carnivora; family Herpestidae; genus Suricata; species Suricata suricatta. Next base: position 8,429,650 of record NC_043714.1, on the reverse strand, counting down.
CATTATTTTGATTTGTATTACACAAAGTTTCCATTTCAACATAAATTCTCATATCTGCCTAAGCTTTTCCTTCCTTGGTGCTTCAAATTTAACTCATTCATGTACAGTGTGATATCAGTGAGAAAATGTAAATAACACTGAAATATTTGGCTATTTAACAAGCAGTTCTTCTGTGATTACAGTGCAACTGAGGAAACAAATGTTTAATTTTAGTTAATTTAAATTTATATTTTAAAACTGAAGCTGAGTTAAATACTTTTCCATTAAACACAACTTAATTGTTTTCATAAAATTGTGTTTTACACATTTACCATTACAACATGTAAGACATCGTTATTCTCGTATAGACTGCACATTGGGCGTATCGTCATTTCTAGCCATTGTCAAAGGATTATTTTAGTTTGAATGTTTTTTTCCTATGCACTGATAGAACATTCTAATGTGTTTATTTGAGGGGCGCCTGGGTGGCTCAGTCAGCTCAGCGTCCAACTGCAGCTCAGGTCATGATCTCATGTATAGTGGGTTCGAGCCCTGTGTCGGGCTCTGTGCTGACAGCTCAGAGCCTGGAGCTTGCTCTGGATTCTGTGTCTCCCTCTCTCTCTGCCTCTCCCCTGTGCTTGCTCTCTCTCTCTCTCTCTCTCTCTCTCTCTCTCAAAAATAAATAAATGTTGGGGAGCCAGGGTGGCTCAGTCGGTTAGGCATCTGACTTCAGCTCAGGTCATGATCTCATAACTTGTAAGTTTGAGACCCATGGTCAGGCTCCATGCTGATAGCTCAGAGCCTGAAACCTGTCTCCGATTCTATGTCTCCTTCTCATTCTGCCCCTCCCCCATTCATGCTCTGTCTCCCTCTTTCTCTCTAAAATAAATAAATGTAAAAAAATTTAATGTGTTTATTTGAATATTTTATACATGGAGCATGTTATAGTATTCCTATGTAAATCACAATTTGTAATTAAATTGAAATATTTATTATTTTAATTGTCAAAAAATCAAATCATTTTTCTAGTTTGTTTATTTGTGTCTTAACCCATTTGACCATGAGCTCTTTGGGCTGCAAAGAGCTGGATATTTTTCTTCTCTGTACTTCTAGTGCTTAGCAGTCTACACAACACAGGGTAAGTATTCAATTAACACTTGTTGATTGAATAGACTCAGGACCCTCCCCTGTACCTTTTCCCTCCCACACCCTCCTCTGGCTTAACATGCTGTATTGCAGCATGCTCTAGATGCCTGGATGAGTTCTTTATGCAATTTAGGTCTTATCCAGCAGGAATAAGAGGAGGAAGAAAAGACTTTAATAATAAGGCAATGCTTGAAAGAGATTCTCCCGACTTTATTTTCTTAGGATTGGTCTCAAATCTTGAGACTTCAAATATTCAGAATGCCATCTAGTAAATGATCAGAATGATCATTATTAATTCCAAACTTCATACATTTTACTGAGAAGATCTGTGCTTATACCATAAAATCAACACAAAGCACTCTTTACTTGTCATGATTGGAGGTGCATTGAGAGGTCAGACAGACCCAGGGTTCAACCCCATCTCCTCTACATCACAGGCAAGCTACTTCCTCTCTGTAAACCTCATTACTTACCGGTAAATTATCAAAGATATTAGTTGTCATTTCCTGAAGTCATGTGGTGATCAAGAAGCCTACAAAACACTTAGCATAATGCCTGTCTGGTAAGGGCTCAATACACCTTAGCAATTTTTATCATGAATATTTTGAGAAATATTCAAAGTGTATCTGCTGGACTATTTGATTGTTGGCATCTGATTGTAAGATTCCAATTAACTTAAGAAAGAAAAAGGGTCAGAGGAGGGGGTGGACTAACTGGAAGATTATGAAACAACAGAGAAGAGAAACAAAAAGACTAAATCAAGAAAAATAAGAAGTAGGGCAGCTCTGAGAACTGACATTTCATAAATAAAATACAGTCTCTTCAGGGTGCCATGATTGGAATGGTTCAGCAGTAATGATTTTTCTTCATCATGCTACTAGGTCAGATATTCAAAGTCCCCGGTAGAGAATCTGATTATGTGGGTTTTGGACCAACCTCTTGACATGTGGGATGGGAGTAGCAAGAGACAGCTTCTTGAATGACAGGCCCCCACCCAGTATATTTTCAAGGGAATATGGAGTATCTGCCAAAGTAAAATTGGAATGCTGCTATTAAAAGAAGGAGTGAGGGGGCGCCTGGGGGGCTCAGTCGGTTAAGCGTCTGACTTCTGCTCAGGTCATGATCTCACTGTCTGTAAGTTCGAGCCCCACTTTGGACTCCGTGCTGACAGCTCAGAGCCTGGAGCCCGCTTTGGATTTTGCATCTCCCTCTCACTCTCTGCCCCTCCTCTGCTCCTGCTCTGTCTTTTTCTCAAAAATAAACAAACATTAAAAAAAGAAGAAGGAGTGAGGAATGATTTGCAAATAAAAACAGCAGACATCCTCTCTACATATGTTTATGTTAAACTACACATTACACAGTATTTGTGTAAGATACAGATAAGTTTTTGTTATCATCTGTTTCCTTCTTGTGAACAGAAATAAACCAGGTGGAAAACCTGCCTGCCCAGGGTGGGGTCCTCAGAAAAGGATTCCTAGAATAGTCGAGCTGGGAGGGACGGTGTACCCAAAGCAATCTACATTTGAGCCTGTAGGGAAATCTGAATTATGGTGGAGAGGAAGCCAAGGTCCTAGATAGGAAGACCTGGCCATCGAATTCTAAAGAACAACATGAAACAAGAAAATGAGCAATTAGAGACTGTGAAAATAAAGAGCAAGGTAAGTTTGGTTTGAAAAGTTAGGGCATCCAGTTTGGAATTAAGTCCAGGAATAGAAATAAGATGAAACATTTCCTGTTTTTCTGTGCCCAGAGTCTTTCCGATGGTCAAGATAAGATGCTTCAAGGGATCACGTGAGAAGGCCCTACAGGTTAGAGAGATAGTCACTTCTAGGACTCCAAACAGAAGAACTGGGCCAACTCTTAACCCGACAAAACTGCTGAGTTGTTTCTGTCCTTGTCTTGATCAGATTCTCTGTATCTTTCATTGTGAATTTCTCCATTATTTTTGAACTGTTTTTTCCAAGTGCCAGTCTGTAGACCTGTGCTGATCTGTGACATTTTTTACTGATTTTAGTCAAATAAGGAAAATAGAAAAAGAAAAATTAAAATGACTGCAATAAGGTTTTCATAGAACTAAATTTCTTTAACTTAAAGGACTTTCTTTTTCTCTAAAATTATATCCTTCTCATACATTTTGACATTAAAATATCCTTTCTTTTATGAAATGATGATGAAAATAAGCAAATTATTTAAAATAATTTTTCTTGGCACAATAAATACTATCAGCCCTATATTGGTTTCCTCTTACTTTTTTTAAAAAGAAAATAATATTGCTGTATGAAAAACAAAATCTGGGAATATTGTTCTAAGGGTTTCTAGGTCTCTCTCCTTTCCCTTGCCACAAGGTTGCATCTGACAGTCCCGGTCAGTGGTGAGGAGTAGGAGTGGCCCTAAATTCATATCCTGCTTCTCCACTTATTTGCCCTCTGACCTGGGGCAATCATTCTGTTTTATCCATAAAATAGCAATAACAATTGGACCAATTCCACAATGTTTTGGGTGGAGTGCTCCGTAGATGTTAGTTCTAATCATGATCTATTTCTGTTACTAATTAATTTTGAGTAATTTTGCTTGTCTTTCGATTTATAATTACTCAGAGTTCTCAGAGTTTAGACTATAAGGATGGGGGCTTTTCAACTACAATTTTAAAAGTTATTTATTTAATTTGAGAGAGAGGAAACAAACAAGCAGGGGAGGGGCAGAGAGAGAAGGAGGGAGATCTCCCAAGCAAGTGCTGCACAGTCAGCGCACAGACCAACTCGGGTTCAAACTCACACACTGCGAGATCATGCCCTGAACTGAAGCTAGAGTCGGATGCCCAACCTACTGAGCCGCCAAGATGCCCCTCAACTTAATCTTTCTATCTCAAAATGCTGTCCAAATTATGAAGGGCTAGAATTTCTAACGGCGTGCTCCTTCAGTGTTGTATGAAATATACAAGCCACTGGTTCTTCAAGAATAGCATCCCTGTATTTGACAAGGGTCTGCCTTTCCTCCTGCCATGTTGGATCATACCCCTCCAGGCTCTTTGGCAGGAAATTGCCTTTAGCAGGAAGTATAAGATGAATAACATTCCCTTCCTCCTCTCTGGGCCATCAGTTATAAGTCCTTTGATACTTTTGGTGTTAAATCAGATTACATATCATCCGTGGTTAGAGCAATTCCCTCCCATTAAGACTCAGCTAATAAGCTATTACTATGTAACCTTATTATGTTCTTTCTGCTTCTTGGCAGAAATCAACCAAGATTGGAAAGGAGAGAAGGAGGTAAGTCGGAGTGGCCACTTAGTTATTTGAGACAAGGTTCCTCCTTAAAGGCACTCTTAAAAAGTCCCCAGCACACCCATGGCAGGAAGAATCTATGACTAGGTTCAGGCTAACCTTTGTATAACATGGGAAGTTTAGGTTGGGGTTAAGTTTTTAAATAAAAAAAAAAGTTTTTATTGAGTGTTGTGTGTAAGTGACGAATCACTGAATTCAACTCCTAAAACTAATATTGTACTGTATGCTAACTAATTAGAATTTAAATTTAAAATATTCACTCTGTATTGACTTTTAGATACACATATATAATTCTCTCACACAATTTGTTGAAAAGACTATTCTTTTTTTTTAAGTTTATTTATTTATTTTGAGAGTGAGAGACAGAGAGAGCGCACGTGCGAGTGTGCATGTCAGGGAGGGACAGGGAAAGAGGGAGAGAGAGAATCTCGAGCAGGCGCCTGCTGTCCGCACAGAGCCCCACACAGGGCTCAAACCCATGAACCCTGAGATCGTGACCTGAGCCAGAATCAGAAGTTGGACGCTTAACCGATTGGGTCACCTAGGCTTCCTGAAAAGACTATTTTCCATTAACTTATGTTTGCATTATTTTAAACAAACAAAACAAAATTAGTTGATTATACTTGCGTGTGACTATTTCTGGGTTCTTTGTTCTGTTCCGTGGATCTACGTCTGTATCCCTTCACCAGATCCACGTGACCATGTGGTTCTGATTCCTGCAAGTGTTGAAATCAAAATAATTCTTTCCACTTCTTTTTTGTTCAAAGTTTTGTTTTTAGCTATTCTAGTTCCTTTGCTTTTATCTACATAGATAGATAGATAGATAGATAGATAGATAGATAGATAGGAATAATATTAACTATATCAACAACAAAAAAGATTTTAAAAATTCCTTGTTGGGGCAGCTGGGTGGCTTAGTTGGTTAAGCGTCCGACTTCGGCTCAGGTCATGATCTCATGGTTCGTGAGTTTGAGCCCCGCGTCAGGCTCTGTACTGACCATGCAGAGCCTGGAGCCTGCTTCGGATTCTGTGTCTCCCTCTCTCACTGCTCCTCCCCCACTCACGTCCTGTCTCTCTCTCTCTCTCTCTCCTTCAAAAATAAATAAAAACATTTTAAAAACAAAACAAACAAACAAAAAAATCCTTGTTGATAGTTTGATAGGAATTGCAATATGTATACTAGTTTGGGGAGAATTGATATATTTTGCTATGTGACATCTTCTAATCCATAAACACAGAATATCTTCCCATTGACCTAGATCTTTGATTTCTCTCACCAGTATTCTGCAGCTCACAGCATACAAGTTCTATACATGTTTTGTTAATTTACACACAAGCTTTTCATTTCTTTTGAGCAATTTTAAATGGTGTTGTAGTATTCATTTCAGTTCCTATGTGTTTATTGCTATTGTATAGAAATACAGTGAACTTTTATATGTTGATCTTGTAGTCTGTAACCTTACTGAATTAAACTGAGCCTCATAGATTCCTTGATATATTCTACATAGACTATCATCTCATCTGCAGATAGCTACAGCTTTATTTCTTCCTTTCCATCTATAGGCCTTTTATTACTTTTTTCTTATCTTATTATGCTTGCTCAGACTTCCATTACAATGTTGAATAGCCGTGGTGAGATCAAGCATCCTTGTCTTATCTCCTATCTGAGATGGAATGCATTCAGTCTTTCACCATTAAGTATGATGTTAGCTGCAAGCTTTTTATAAACACTCTTTATTAAGTTGGGGAAGTCCCTCTATTCCTGTTTTCCTGAGAGTTGTAATCAATAATTGATGTTGAATTTTTTCAAATGCTTTTTCTGCACCAGTTGGTAGAGGTATATGATCTATCTTCCTTAGCCTGATATATAAGGTAGATAATATTGCTTTTCAAAACTGAAGGAATCTTGTGTCCATGTAATAATCTCCTCGTGGTCATGGTGTATAATTCCTTTTATAAATTGCTGAATTTTGTTTGTTAATGATTTGTTTAGAATTTTTGCACATGTATTCATGAGTGTTACAGATTTGTAATTTTTTTTCTTGCTTTATATTGTTTCTGTCTGGTTCTTCTGTTTTCTGGAAGAGATTGTGTAAAGTTCGTATAAGGTTCTTAAACATTTGGAAGAGTTCTCCAGCAAATGATATGGTACTGGAGAGTTCTTTTTTGGCAGATTTTTAATTATAACTTCAACTTCTTTAATAGTTATAGGAGTAATGAAATGATATGTTTCATATTAGGTGAGTTATAAATTCTATTTTTGAAGGAATTGGCCCCATTTCATGTAGGTTGTCAAGTTTATGAGGTAGAATTGCTTGGACTATTATTCCTTTACGTAGCTTCATTTTGGTGGGGTTCATAGTGCTACTCCTGTTTCATTCATAATTCCTTTGAGATTAATAACTTGTTTTTTCTCTTTCCTTGGTCAGTTTTGTTAGACCTCTGTCAATTTTATTAAACTTTACAAAGAACACATCTTTTTGTTCACTTTTTTCTCTTTTCAATTGCATTGATATTTATTCTTATGTTTATTATTTCCTCCCTTCAGCTTTGTATTTATTTTGTTCTACTTTCTAGTTTCTTGGGTGTGAGCCCTTATACATTGATTTGAGACATCTCCTTTTTTCTAATGAAGGCATTTAGTTTTATAAATTTTCCTTAATAACACGTTAGCTGAATTCCACATGTTTTGAATGTTCTATTTTTTTTAATGTCTTTATTTTATTTTGAGAGACAGAGGAGAGAGCATGTGGGGGAGGGGCAGAGAGAGAGAGGGAGACACAGAATCTGAGCAGGCTCCAGGCTCTGAGCTGTCAGCACAGAGCCCAACATGGGGCTTGAACCCACGGACTGTAAGATCATGACCTGAGCTGAAGTTGGATGCTTAACTAACTGAGCCACCTGGTGCCCCTTGAATGTCCTATTTTGATTTCATTTAGTTCAAGTTCTGTGTGCACATTTGTCTGTTTGTTTGCTTTCTCTTCATATATTATCTTTGACCCATTGTCTTTGACTCCAAGTGTTTAGAGATTTTTCTGTAATGTTTCTATTCTTTACTTCTAGTTTGATTTCAATATTAACAGAGAATACCCCCTTTATGACTTCAATGCTTTCAAATTTGTCAAGGTTTGTATAATGGCCCAGGATATAGACTATCTTGGTATGGTCCCTGCCCTCTGGAAAAGAATGTGTATTCTGCTGCTATTAGGTGGAGCATTGTATAAATGTTTATTAGAGCTTGCTCCTTGATGGTATTGCTAAGTTCCTCTATATCCTTGATTTTCTGCTTCATTGTTTTATCAATTATTGAGAGTGAGATTGCAGACTTTCTGTTTCTCCTTTCAGTTCTATGAGATTTTCTTTCCCATGGTTTGTGCTCTTTTTTTAGTTGTGCACATTACAATCACTATATCTTTCCAGTGGATTGATCATTTTATCATGTCATGTCCCTTTCTGTCCTGGGTATTGCTTAGAAGTTATTTTATCTGACGTTGATATGACCACACCTACTTTCTTTTGATTGAATTTTGCACAGTATATATTCTTCATCTTTTTAATTCAGCAAACATATAGCATTACATTTGAAGTGAGTTTCTTGTAGACAGCATATAGCTAGGGCATATTTTTATCCCTTCCATTAATCCCTGTTTTTTTAATTAGTATATTCAGACTATTTGCTGTTATTAATTACGGATATGTTAAAACTTAATTCTACCATTTTATTTTTCGTTTTACTTGTTCTGTCCGATTTTTGTTTCCCTGTTTTCTTTTACCTGCCTTCTTTGTCATTATTGGACATATTTTGGAATTCCATTTAGATTTATCTACAGTGTTTTTAAGTTATCTCTGTGTAACTTTCGTAGGGGTTGCTCTGGGTATGCATTAAATACATATAATTTATTAAAGTCTAGTGATATAGGAATTATACCCATTTAAGTGAACTAGTGAAACCCTCCTTCCTTTTCTGTCCAACTACCCTCCCGCATTTACTGCTGTCTTACTTTCTACAACATACATTGGGAACCATATTCATGGCTATAGCTTTTGTGTCAGCTATCAAACATAAGAATACTTGCAAGAAGTAGGATCCATCTGTATTTATCCATATTTTTGTAGTTTTGCATTCTCTTCCTTCTTAATATTTCAAGAGTCCTTTTTAAAAATTATTTCCTTTTTTGGGGAAATTTTGTTCAGCCATTTTGTGTCGTCTCTCTGCTGGCATCTGTTGGCTGACTTGTCTCATTCGGCTTGACATCACTCTGGTCCTTGGTGTAACAAGTGACTTTTTTTTATTGAAACCTGGTCATTTTGGATATTATAAGGCCATGGATCTCATTTAGATTTTGTGTTCCATCAGGCTTCCTCTGACACTCTACCTCATTAAGGCCAAGCACAGATCAAAGTCCAGGTTCCCAGCTGGGCCTCCATCAGGGGGGTGGCTGGGATAGTGGTGATGGGGGGGAAATCCTGTTAATGCTGAGCTGAGAGGGAGTTCAGTCTCCCCAGGCGGCCTCCTACTAATTTCCCCTTGCTGAGAGGAGGAGGGGCAGCCCCACTGACACCACGTGGGGGGTGAAGGGTAGTCTTCTTGGCCTTATTACTATCATGGGGGAGGGGGGGCTCACTGAGATCACAGTGGAAGGGGTCCTTGTCACCTGGCTCCTCTGTGACACACCGCCGACGGGGCCTATGTGCCCTGTCACAGCCAGGGTGGAGGTTTATACTCCACCTTCAGTCTTTGGGGGGTGGGGCGAAGGGAGTTGCCTTGTTATTTCCTAAACGTTTTCTGTCTTGCTAGGCAACTCCTTTCCGTCTCCTTTGGCTCAAGTGAGCACACTTTTCTAGAGGCTTTTTCTGTCTGCCTGTTGGCAATGCCAGGTTGCATCTTCCATCCTCAGCCCGGGATATATGACAGCAGCCGACAAACTGGGCACCCTCACCCCCGTGTACGTCCGCAGGTCCGAGGACCCTTCCTGATCCACTGTCTGCTCTCCCATTTCAGGATTTTTTGTATGTGTTTCTTTGTTTCATTGTGACAGCTTCAACTTTTGTATTTTCAAGGCGGACCACCAGCAGAACGCTCCACCAGTAAGAATAACTATATTGTGGTTTACCTTAGATGTCAAGATCAAACACAAGTTGGTCAGCGAGGCCTGGAAAGCCCTGGAAGGAGCTGTGGGGAAGGTGTAGAAAAGATGTGTCTGGCACATTTCGCACACTTTCTTCTCTTGTATAATGAAAACAAGGTAGTCCATACTGCTGCCCTTATATCTTTATTTCATTTTCACTAGCGTTATTTCTATTTCCCACCATGTCGGGCTCAACGGTTGTCTGGGACACAGACCATACCGCGGTTTGTCACCACCCCGCAGCATGCGCTTACACTCACAGGTACCTCTGGAAGGAAACCTCAGGTTACGGGAAGCTTTCCAAGGAACATTTCAGTGTGAGAAGCCTGGACTTGGAAAGCTGAGACTTTGGTTTCAGGGCAATGAATTGTGAAGGCTGGTGAGCACCGTAAGCCCGAAGGGAGGGGCTCAGATCTGGTGTTCAGATCTGGACGTCATCATCTAAGTATCCCACAGGCACTTTTAGCGATTACGTTTGAAATGCAACAGGCTCTGTCTCTATAGGCTTACAGTAGCAGGGTCAGTTTCAAACACGAGTTTGATGGAGGATGATAGGTAATCAAGTCATATTTTCGTGTGAGTATTTTTACTGCTCTGATACTAGGTTTTCTGGCTTACAGCCCAAATTACATTTCAAAAAAGCCTCTCAGAGTTTTTCTCCATCAAGGGGCTGTGTCAAGATGGAAGGGGAGAGCACCGTGGGGGTGGGCAGGCATGGAAGGAAAAGATGGGCTGAACATCTGAATGAAAGCTGGGGGCTCAAGATGACTAATAAACAAGAGCAGGTGGACAAGACCACACTGGCGTGTTAACAGGTACACAGTGTAGAGGGTGGGGAGTTCTTCTGGTCCTGAAGGCCACTGCCAGCTTTGGTTCAGAGACCAGTCCTTAGCCAGTCTTGAAAGGTCAGAATTAGCAGCAAAGGGCCTAACCCTGGAGAAATAGAATAGGCAGAAAAGACCAGAATGAAACAAGAGGCCAAGAACCCATAGGGATAGCTCAGAAAACACACAGGGCACTAAGGAAAAAGGCGACCTTGAAAACAAACCATCTCTAGCTCAGAAGTCTACACAGGTTTCTTATA
>NC_043714.1:8391399-8418931 GCF_006229205.1 Suricata suricatta | reverse complement strand
GTTCCATTGGTGTCTGGTTATGTGGGCTTCATTGCATTATTTCATCTGTTAATTCCTTAGTTTCCACATCCGTAAAACAAGGATAAAAATACCCACCTCATATTGTTATGAGGACTGAGTTGACACAGAAAAATACCTGGACCCCAACATGGAGTAAGGGCTTCATCAATGGTTGTTTTGTAATAATTTCAGATTCACGTAAAGTTGCAATAAGAATAAGCAAACCTGGTTTCTTTCAGTGACTTCATCTTCCATAATTTGAAAGGGCATTGACATCAGGATGATGTATGTGTGTAGACCTGTGGATTTCATCTCATATGTGATTCATATACTCAATTCACATACAGCAGTCAAGATACAGAACTATCCCATCACACCCAAGGGCTCCCGCATGCTAGTCAGGAAGCCACCACCCTCTCACCGCAGCCTTACCCTCTCTGTCCTCTGTCAACCACTACTAATCTGTTTTCCATCTCTGTAATGTTGTCATTATGCAAATGTTTTGTGTAAATGGTAACACAATGTGTGACCTTATGAAATGGACTTTTTTTTTCATTCTGCATAATACCCTTGATGTCTATCCAAGTCATGGCAGGTATCAGTAGGTTTGGGGTATTTTTTTAAATACATCATGCAGTACGAACCATGGTAGTGTAGTTCCTATCTGTCACCATACATTATTATAGTATAATTGACTGTATTCCCTATTCTGTACTTTTCATCTCATGACTTAATTATTTATAACTGGAAGTTTGTACCTCTTCATCCCCTTCACATATTTTGCCCATCCCCTCTGGCAACAACTAGTTTATTTCTGTATTTGAGTCTGTTTTATTTTATTTGTTTGCTCATTTGTTTTGTTCCCTAGATTCCACATATAAATGAAATCACGAAGTGTTTGTCTTTCTCTGTCTGACTTCTTTCACTTAGTATAATATCTTCCAGGTCCATCAGTGTTTTTGCAAATGGCGAGATCTCATTCTTTTTTATGGCTGAGTAATATATACTCACATCTTTATCTTGTCATCTGTTGATGGACATTAGGGTTGCTTCCATATCCTGGCTATTATAAATAATGCTGCAATGAACATAAGGATGCATCGTTTTGAATTAGTGTTTTTATTTTCTTTGGGTAAATACCCAGTAGTGGAATTACTGGACATGCAGTAGTTTTATTTTTAATTTTTTGAGGACCCTCCACACTGTTTTCCACAGTGATTGGGCCAACTTACATTCCCATCAAGAGCACATTTCTCCACATATTCATCGACACCTGCTATTTCTTGATTTTTTTATTCTACCCATTCTGACAGGTGTGAAGTAAACTCTCATCTTGGTTTTGATTTGCATTTTCCTGTTGATTAGTGATATTGAAAAACGTTTCATATGTCTGTTGGCATCTGCATGCTTTGGGAAAATGTCTATTCAGATCCTATGTCCATTTTTAATTAGATTATTGAGGGGTTAGTGTTGAGTTGTATAAGTTCTTTGCATATTTTGGATATTAACTCTTTATTGGGTTTATCAGTTGCAAATACCATCTCATTCAGTAGGTTGCCTCTTCATTTTGTTGATGTTTTCCTTCTCTGTGCAAAATCTTTTTTTTTTTTAATTTTTATTTTAGATAAAAAGAACTTAAGCAAGGAAGGGGGCAGAGGGAGAGATAAAGAATCTTAAACAAGTTGCCCACTCAGCAGAGAGTCTATATGGGGCTTAATCCCATGACCCTGGGACCATGACCTGAGCCGAAATCAAGAGTCGGATGCTCAGCTAACTGAGCCACCCAGGCGCCCCCTCTGTACAATCTTTGTATTTTGGTGTAGTCCCAATAGTTTATTTTTGTTTTTGTTTTCCTTGCTTAAAGGGACATACCCATAAATATGGGCTGATTTCCAAGAGATAACTGTCTATGCCTCCTTTTAGGAGTTTTATGATTTCAGGTCTCACTTTTAGGTCTTTTATCCAATAGTTTGTTTCCTTTAATTCCTGAGTAGCATTCCATGGTATGAAAGTACCATTTTTTTTCAACCATTCATCAATTGAGGGACATTTCAGTTGTTTCCAATTTGGAGCTTGTACAAGTAGTACAAGCTACTTAGGAACAATCCTATACAGGTCTTTATCTGAATATAAATGTTTATTTTTCTGAGACAAATTCCCAGGAGTGTGATCGCTGGGTTTTTTGACCCTTTGCAACAATTTCCTTATGGTTATAACTAGGAGCCGCAAATGTGCAATTGTTGTAAGACAAGAGGTTATCAATAAAGTCCATCAAAGACAAACTGAATAAAATCTTTTGGTAATACTTCAAAATTACATTAATCAGGATAATTAGTGATAGCTGCTCTAACAACCCCACAATCAGTTGCTCAAAAGGGTAATAGTTTGTTTCTTAATCAATAGCTATTGTTGATCAGGTAGCCCTTCTGGGTGGCTTCGCCCCTCTTTGGTGACTCCAACATCTCTGCTTTTAGCTGGGTGGATCAAAGAGGGAAGAAGCGGCTATGAAAGATAACTTGGGTTGTTTTAAGAGCCAGACATTCATATTGCATATATTGCTTTTGTATATATTGGCCAAAACCAGTCACATAATCTCTACCTAAATGCAAGGGAGGTTAGGAAATCCTGTCTTCCAAGAAGTAGTAATGGAATATCCATCTTACTAGGCATTGTGTCAATAATGAACGGCATCTGTGAACAGATGGAAAAATAGAACATTTTGTTTTTCCTATCAAAGCGTTATAGGTTGAACTAAATCCAGCTTGAGAAAAACTTAATAACAATCCCTAAATCGCTTCCTATGAAGACAACTGGCAGAGTTAAAGAAAAGGTAATGACACTAGTCATTAAAGCAGTTGGTGTGTGCTGCATGTATTAAACTATCCTGACTGGGGGCAAGTAATCTTTGAGAGGTACAGGAATGGAAACAGGATACGGAAAGACGGGGTGGAAATGTGCCAGGACCAATCCCACCAACCTCACCGGCTGGCTTTCAAGAGCTAGTCTCGTCCTACATGTTACAGCCAGGCTCAAAGTCAGGTTAAGCCAGGATCAGCAAACCACGGCCCAAAGGTCACACCCAGCCCTCTGCCTGTTTTTATATGGCCTGTGTGCTAAGGATGAGCTTTATGTTTATTATGTTGACAAAAATTAAAAGAAAGAGCAATATTTTGTGACACTGGAAAGTAGGTGAAATATAATTTTCTTGTCCATAAATAGAGTTTTGTCAGAACATGATCGTATTCATTTGTTTTCGTATCGTCCATGGCTACTTTTACACTACAATGACAGAATTAAATGGTTATGACAAAGGCTGTATGGCTAAAGACAACATCCTAATTATTTACTCTCTGGCCCCAGTTCACCAATCCCAAGAATAAGCCATCTGGGCCAAAGAGTTTTCAACGTTTTTGAAAATATTGTTAAGTTCATGGAAGGCTATTCCCCTTTTAAAGCCAACTTTATTTAATGACTTTTTCACATTGAAAAAATAGCATTGCAATTTTTTTTAAGATCCACTTTTAATAGGCCATCTTCAGCTCCTTGTCGCAAGAGCAATCATCTGAGAATTAATCCCATTCCTGAGCCTGCAGGGATAATGGTATTGTCCCTGAAATCCATCAGTGTTGACCCTGGAATCCCCAGTCGGGAAAAAGAACCACAACATGTCTAGCTTTGAAGAGTCCTAAAATATTGCATAACTGTAGCATAATCACATTATATGACTGAAAACCTTTAAGTACCATGAAAAAGATTTTCTCCAAGCATAAAGTGTACATGCTTTTTAGCTGTATTTAGAAATCGTTAACCTTTTCAAACTTGCTTGCTCCCCACGGAGCAGCCAAGTTCAAAAGAGTGTCAGCCAAAAAACAAATTAAAAAAAAAATGTTCCCATACTGTCCATGCTGTGAAATACTTCATCTTTTAAAATAACCTGTAAAGATGAATACTTGGGTTATTTTCATATCTGAGGAAAAGCACGTGAATCTTTCCCTCTAACACCTTAGGAAAACTACCACACTTCATGCCTTTTTAACAACTTGCAAGATGTTTGTTCTCCACATCTGACTTTGCTTTTTAGATGTGTGGTTGGTAAGAGCCCTGGCTTGGAATTCCAACTGCCTGTGACGCAAATTCTCGTCTGGTCTTTATGTTGTATGACTTTGAGTTAACCCCATGATGGACTCATGCAACACCATGAGTTGTGGTGTTAATTCTCACACCCGAATATTGTGAGAATTAAGTGGGGACACAGCATAAAAAATATGTAGCTCCATGCTTGGCACACACCAAATGCTCAATAATATTGTCTATGAGTGACTACTACTGTCTCACTGGGGAGAGAGCAGAGCAGCGAGAGTCTTGTTTTGTCGCTGGGGCAAACACCATGCCTATAACATGTAGAAATAGTGTCAGAGACAGTCATTGTCAACAAAACCATCTGTCAGTGGAGTAAGCAAATTGAAACGGAAAGAACCTCTTCGGTGTATCAAGGCAGTGGGTAAAATATATCACGTATATGACAGAAATATTATAGGTAATAAGTCAATAACAAAAAAATCATTTTGCATTAATCTCTCAAACTCCTAGGAAATCTTAGAAGTTATCAGTTCAACCACCTGGCTCATTAAGTCATTCTTCGCCTTCCCATGATAAGGAAAGCACCATTCGTTGAGACAACCCATTTCAATTTGAGACTATTCCTTTGACTGAACTGAAAAAAGATTTCTTGGGGTGTGTACATTCTTTGGATCAAGTTCCATGCTCTGGAGCCAAATCTGATACCTCTCCCCTTGGACAGATCTTGGAATATTCAATGAGATCATCTACACCGCCCCTGCACTGACTTCTCCACTCTGGTCCACTGTTCACCACACTACAGGACTGGTGAGGCCTTCACCACGCTGGCCACATATCCTACTGTGCTTTCAGTACAACGCAGCCCCTTTCTTTGTAAAACAGCTCACCTGCCTTGTACTCTGCCCTCTGGCAAATACACAACCCTATAAATTCTCCAGGCCGTGTTGCTGGATAAAAATATTCTAAACATGTTCTGTAGCCCAGTCCTATGTTTGAGATGACATTTCAAAGCAAAATTATTTAATCTCTTCCCTGCATTCTGTTCTACAGGTCAGAATCACGTACCAACAGTTTTTAATGTTTATTTATTTTTGAGAGAGAGAGCAGGGGAAGGGCAGAGAGAGGGAGATACAGAATCTGAAGCAGGCTCCAGGTTCTGAGCTGTCAGCCCAGAGCCCGATTCAGGGCCTGAACCTGTGAACAATGAGATCATGACCTGAGCCAAAGTTGGACGCTTAACTGACTGAGCCACCCAAGTGCCCCACATACCAATAATTCTGAAAGGTAGCAAAGAAACTGGAACTGCACGGTATGGTGCCTGGAGAATTTAAACCTGAATGTCCTGTTGACTTAGTTCTCCATATAGTAGATGGAAACTAAAGAATACAGAACCCAACAATTAAATGAAAGCTTTTTGACAATTATTTCAACCTTATGTTAAGCGTAGCTAAGAGTCTGAGTTTTTACCTCCCTTGCAAGCTAGCAAGTAAGCCTGCCACAGCATTGTGGATGCTGCCATGACATGAAATGCCTGGATCAGAGACAAAGGAGCCTATTACTCTAGGCACAGCAAGCAGCACCAGCTTCACGTTCCTGCAGTTTTCCCTTGCATTGTGTGCCCCACAGGGACAAGGTGGACTGCCACTTGTGAACACTGAGGACTCAGCAGTGGTGCTCCACAGCTGAGAAACCCTGAGCTTAAAATCCCCCAATCTTTTATAGGGCTCTATGCAAGCTTACCCAGCTTTTACCCTGGAGGGAGACATTATCTTTATTATAGTGGTCAGCAAGTAACCCTGCCCTTTGCTCCAGTGAGATCCCTACCTATATCTCCCAAAGCTATTCATTATACAATCATCCTTGAGAAGGATGATCTAGAATAAAAGCGGTCAATGCTTCTACTTGTAGGACATGCAAACCCAGGAGACCCATGGAATGGTCTCCCAGTACATCATAAGATTTGTTAGGGGAATACTTAATTTCTCGAGAATTAAATCATTCAGTAAGTATCTATTGGATGATCACTGTGTGCTCAGTACTCCTATACGGTGGCAATTCCTCCTCCCTGAGGTCCTCACCTGGGTTTGCTCTCAGCAGAGTGTGCCCCTGCCCGACTTCACTGTGGCCAGGGCCTTGGGTGTCACTGCTGTGACTTTATCATCCAGCTTTCTCGTTAATGCTAAGGGACTAAGGGAAAAATGAGGCCAGTAGCAGATGGAAGCCTATAAATTCTTCCCCGTTCCTTTCCCCACCCCTTATCATCATGGACTATTTAAAAAGGCGGTGGTGTCGGCATCCCTAAAGATATCCATGTGACCTTGTAACCCACTTTGGGAGCACACCAGATCGGGATAGATTTGTTCACTCCCCTTTGGGCCTTACCCTATGTTTGCCCCTTCTTCCCAATTTCCCCAGATTTCACTCCTGGGAAAGTGTGAGCTGGGAGACTCAGAGGAGAAGGGTCCACTAGTCACACAAAGTTCAGTGGGAGAAAAGGACAGACTCTAAGACTCCAAAACTGTAATGGCTTGGGCCCACCTGGACCCTTATTTTCCAGAGGCCAGATGAGAGGAGGTCCCTGCCGTCAGGAGATCTCAGAGACATCTGGGCACAGACCCTTGCATGCGGGAACAGGGATCCCAGGGGCCACTTGCTCTATACCTCATGCTGAAGAGACTGAAGGGTCAGGTGGCCCATGGAGTCCAGTGGCCCATGGACATGAGGAACATGGCTTCTCGGAAAAACCAAGCCTTCTTGCAGACCTCCTGGAAAATTCCTTCCCTTTGTGTGTCCACAAAGAGCCAGAGCTGGGTGAGAAGACAACGTGGAGAACAAAGCAGGCTTTGTGTGGCACACGGACTGAGTCACCAATGGTGAGGAGCCAGGCCAGCTTAGAGCCTCACAAAGGCCTCCGAGGTCAAGACCTTGGGCACCTTACCTAACATTTCAATCTTTAGCTCACTTGTCGACCAAACAGGAATGCCGAAGCCCAGGGAAATTGTAAAAGACTTTGAAATGGGCCTACGAGACCCAGCAGGGCACCAGGAGGAAGGTGGGGTGTGTACTGAAGGAAGGTGGCAATCCTGAGGACATCCAGCCTTGAGCAGACCCAGGCTCCATTTCCCTGCCCGCCTTCCCGGTTCTCTGTCCCAGGGAGAGCTAAGTTAAAAGAAATTCAAGTTCACATTAACTTCATACCTTTATCCAAGCAAGAACATGAACATTTTCAAAGACCAAAAAAAAAAAAAAAATCACTCTTCCAGGTCATGGGCAGTCAGTCAGGAGATAGAACAAAGCACCCCTCACCCCTAGGATAGTACACTTCCCCCTCAATATTTTCTCTGAAGGTTTTTAAATGTTGCTACTCATCAGAATGACAAATTTACTGAGTGTAGTTTATAATATCATTCATCAAACTGGTGGCCAAGTATGTTAATTTTTCTTAATTTTTAATGTTTATTTTATTTTTGAGAGACAGACAGAGCATGAATGGGGAAGGGCAAAGAGAGGGAGACACAGAATCTGAAGCAGGCTCCAGGCTGTGAGCTAGCTGTCAGCACAGAGCCCGATGCCAGGCTCGAACCCACAAACTGCGAGATTGTGACCTGAGTCGAAGTCGGATGCTCAGCTGACTGAGCCACCCATGTGCCCCCAAGTGTATTAATTTTTAAAGATTTTATAAATCTTGTATAAAAATAAAGATAAGGATGCAAACCTAGTAGTTAGGGGAAAGTCAAGACTGATGCAATATTAATAAATTTTGAATGCTTTATTATTTACATTGACAAAGAAAGTGAAGGCCATTAAGGAAAGAAAAAAGGAAGGAAGGAAGGAAAAAAGAAAGGAAAGAGGCAAGGGAGGGATGAAGGGAGGGAGAGAGAGGGAGAAAGAAAGAAAGGAAGAAAGGAAGAAAGGTGAGAAAGAGAAAGAAAGGGTGTAGGAAGAAACACAGGCCTGTCCGAGTTCTGTTGTGTTGTTATGTGCCTATCCACTTAAAAAGAGGAGCTGGGGGTTTTCAATATGTAGCTACACACATCAGTGATATCTCAATAAAACCGATGTCTACCTCTGACTCAGTGGCCTCGTGAGTGATTTCTCATGTTCCTCCAGTCCGTCTTTTACAGGCAGTATATGATTCCTAATCTGGGGTGCTCATCCAATTTATCATTGCAATATTTTAAGTTGCTATCTCTCTCTCCTCTTCACTTTCTATCTCATGGCACCCTTGATTTGAAAATGAATGGGATTGTTCCTGGAGGAGCAACAACGGTCTTAATATGTAAATGCGAATGAAATGTCAAGCTTTAAAAATGGAAGTATGCCTTCTCAAATTGGGAAAGCAGGGCCATTCCCAATAGACCATTTTTCTTCTCCTGACCTTTTAGTTCCACGACCTACTAGAGGTCATTTCATTTATGGCCCTCTGAGGAAAAAGTAGCTACGTTTTTACCCAAAGGCACACCCTAGAGTGAAGGCGGGGAGTAGGCAACTAATCTAACCTCTTCATCAGAGTCCACTCCGAATGGCTTTGGAATGACTGTGAGGAAGGGTTAACAGTAGATTACGCTTCCCTATGATGAAGTGCTAGAATAAGTGCCTGATTTCTTAGAATTACAGTCTTCACACTTTCCTCAAGGAAATAAAGCGTACAAAATGCAAAAATGGGGAATAGTAATGAATTCTGAGTAATCATATAGACATATCTTCCAAATTAACTGCTTAAAAAAGGTAAGTTGGTTTTTATGTATATGAGAAAAAATTCATCCTACTTGGTGTTAGTAATATGATTTTATGACAAAGTTCATTGTCACTTACTTAGTATTTTGTCCTGACCTGGTAAAGTGATCACTTTATCACTTTATATATATGTGATCCCTATATCATATATATATATATGCTATTAAAGGAAAAACATATTGGAGCAGCATGGTTATTTTTCTAGCATTTATTCTTTTTTAATCTGCTTATTCTTTAAAAAATGTTTTAATGCTTATTTTATTTTTGAGAGACAGAGCACAAATAAGGAAGGGGCAGAGAGAGATGGAGACACAGAATCTGAAGCAGGCTTCAGGCTCCGAGCTGTCAGCACAGAGCCCAATACAGGGCTCAAACTCATAAACTGTGAGATCATGACCTGAGCTGAAGTTGGACACTTAACTGACTGGGCCACTCAGGTGCCCCTCCACTATTTATTCTTGATTTAATCTCACTTAGTCTTACTAAGTGATTTGTCTTACTGAATAAACCACTTACAATAACCAAATGATGAGAGAAGCAATAATTATTTTACCAACTCTTGGCAGAGTCTTTGATTCTAAAAAAGTATGCATTAAAAGATGTATATAGTATGTGTGTGTATGTTCATACGTGTATGTGCATGTGTATCCATGTGCTCACATGTGTGTGTGAATCCGTGAAGGCAAGTCTGTGTGCAACTTGCATAATGGCCTGATTCTTTATTCTACCTCTATATACAGAGAGATCTCCAAGTTTTACCATAGCCCTTCTGCTCCTTTTAATCTCTGCATAGAGAGAAATCATTTATCACTTGGCCAAAAACCAGGAATAAGAATCATTTCCCCTATAGTGGGCAAACAGTACACAGCAAAATCATCATCACCATCATCATCATCAACTATTAAGACAACTGCCACAGATCCTGCTTTATATTGGAAAATTAATTTCTGGACACCATATCAGTAGCAACAATATTATCTACTCACCCTAGGGTCATCATATTCCAATAAATAGCAATGATGGGCAGTACTGTAATCATGTATTAGGAATGACTTTATGAAGAGTACTGCTAAAAATTCTGCAGTTTTATTGCTGGTCTTCTGAAAATAAGGACTGGGTCAATCTCAACTCTAGGTCATGAATTCCCTTCCCAAGACTCAAAACATTTTGTTAGTAGTAGAGGATCTTTAGTTATTTTTAAGGAAATATTAATGTCTTTGAAGAATACAGCAATTCCTTACATATTCCAGAATGCTATGATTTTAAAGATATCACTTTACAGCAAAGGCCACCCTAGACATCATTACACACCTTTTTGTGTGAAGGTCTGAGTGTGGACTGTGTTCAGTGGTGCGCAAGCATTGCTTTTGGGCTGCCCTGAGCGTGTAACTTGCTTAGATCATCTTCATGTACTGGCAATGCGAAAGGAACACCTCAAATCTCCTCCTGCCAGCCACAACTCTACCAATTGACCATTTTACTACCTGTGCCAAGAGAACTTGTAAATTACCCTTGTGTTTAGCAAGTGCTCACTGATGGGGGAATTAAAACCAGAAGTATTTCAAGTAACATTGGATTAGCTACCATAACGGTGTTTCACTCATGCTTTATTGAAATTTCCGCTATACTTCTCTTTGCTCAGGTATTCCCAGTTTTGCTTTAGCTGTTGTAACTTGACAAGAACCAGGCAGAGAATGGCAACAAAGAGTACAATAGCGTAGAAATTTGAAGATTTTGGTCTTTATCCTAGAGAAGGAATAATGAACAGATTCACATGTTGCCTCTACAAAATTAGCTATTTCACTACTATGAAATGTGAGTAACCACAACTAACACCACATTAACCTCACTACTATAGACAGTGAAATGGAGACATGGGCAACACTAGTCAGGAAGCTCTAAGAATAAAGGGCTGTACTAGACCAAAATGTACTCCCCCCAAAAATCATCTTATGTTTTTGGGTCTATTAATTCTGTCTTGCTTTCTTAGGAGGTCGGGTTAAAACATCAGACCAAAAAAAAAATGTTTGTGATTAACAAAGAATAGGATATATCAAGAAGGTATTTTTGAATTACATTCTTTTAAGAATTAAGATAAAACTGTTATAATGTATTCTCCATTAAAATGCAGCAAATCAAGAAGCAGCATTAACAAATGGTAAGGAATAGACATTTTGCACCACATAAACTCTGTGTCTGTGCTTTGGCTTTGCTATACACATACACTTTATGACCTTGGATAGTTAACTGAAGGCTCAGATTCCTCAGGTGTAAACGAGAAAGGAGAATTGCTTTTTCACAGTTTTGCTGAACACTATGATACCTAGCAAAAATAGCACTCTGTAGGAGTTCATTGTGATTATCATACTTTTTTAATATTTAACTATCATTTATGTTTAAAATATTGACTGAGCATCTTGCTATGTGGCAAATACTCCTCTTCTAGGCACTAAAGACACAGCAATGAATGAGTCAACAGTTACTAAGAGTTACTGAGGTTTGGCCATATGCCAGGTACTATGTGCAATGACACATTTCAAACTCACAACTCATTAGAATTAGCATTATCGCTTTTCAGTTGAAGAAACTGAGAACAAGTTAAATAACAGGAAGACATGGATCCAAGATTTGAAACCTAGGTTCTCCAGCTCAAGACTGTAATCCTCATGCAGGGCCCAGTGCACGAGTCACAAAATTAACAAGTGAACAAGTGAATGAATTCAGAGACTGAGTATGGCCAGGAAGAAAAGAAACCTTAGCATAAGAGACTAAAATGTGATAAAAGCCTCAGGGGGAAGAGAGAGGTCAGGGAAGGCCTCTAGGACAAGGTGATGTCAGAGCACAGGTCTGTCTGGGTGACATGAAAAACAAAGCCAGGCTAAGGTCTGCAGGAAAAGCATTCCAGCTGGACAGAACAGCACGAACAGATAAATACCCTGCAGCAAGCTTGAACTTCAGATGAAAATTAATTTTCTATGTGGATTTTCTCCAGAATGCCATGCCTACCCTATTCACTGCCTCTTTCCCTGTTACCTCTCTGTGTTACTGTATCTTCTTCACAGTTCACTTCTCTGTTTCTCTCACTGCCTTCTCTTGCTAATTTCCTACATCACTACCATGGACGATGAGGCCAAGGAGAGAGGATCAGGGAAGGCAAACAGGAGGGAAAGTCAGGAAAATGGGAAGGAAAGACTTAAGACATGATGTGCTACAACAGGATGCTGTCTGCTGTCATATAATACGTTTGAATTTGTGAAGCTGGGCTTCATAAGGAACTCTATCCTTTCCTCCCCCGCCTAACAAGCTCAAAGATAAGCTTTGTGCTCAGCTGGAGTAGTTTCCATTAGCCCAGGGGTTCTGGTATAGATAGTCCTTTAAGCCCTATAACTTCATTACTCAAGTCTTATATTGGATCTGTACTTCTTTTACAAGTTACAGCTCCATACTCTGGGGTGTAGATGTAACAGCAAATACATTTCAATGAACAGATAAGAGCACTGTGGTTATTGTTGGCCAAATGGCCGTCATGATTTTTCTCTGTGGACAGGTCCATGGGTCGAGCCTCCCACACTGATTCTAGGGAGGTTTCCATTTCTTTTAATCCTGAGAACCCTTTTCTCCAATGAGAACAAGCCTGAGAAACAAGCCTCCTGGTGGAGAGAAAGGTTGCAGCCTTCCAGATTTTCCACCATTTCAGGTCAGGACCCAGGTCCATAAGTGAGGCCATCTTGGAGTATCCAGCTTTCAGCCAAAATGGATCAGACAGAAAGCCCTGTCCGGCCCTGATGTAGAACAGGAGGAAATAGTAAGTATTTTGTTTCATGCCATTAAGTTTTGGCATGGCTTGTGAGACAGCAAAAACTAACTGAGAAAAGCAATAGCATTTTCTCCTGGTAAAATGTTTGAAAGTAACTATACTCTCATATTCTAAATTATATTCTTAATAAACTGCTTAACTTCTCTCCAATGTAACCAGTTTATAATTTTTAGTAATGAACTTCCTTGATAATATAGATGGGATGTTTAGTAAATGTGAAGAGGGCAGGAAATTAATGATATAATTAAGGTGAGATAGA
The DNA here is from genome assembly GCF_006229205.1 of Suricata suricatta. Taxonomy (NCBI): domain Eukaryota; kingdom Metazoa; phylum Chordata; class Mammalia; order Carnivora; family Herpestidae; genus Suricata; species Suricata suricatta. The sequence continues at coordinate 8,406,038 of NC_043714.1, read as the reverse complement.
TGTTTGAAAAGCCAAAATGATAAGACACATTCAACAGGTTGAATTTTAATAATATATTAAATATGAAATCTTATATCATAGTCTATAATCTGTACAGCATACATATAGCATGGCTTCTTATGCCTTGTCTGAAGCATTTGAGGATGCTTTGGGCAAATTCTCTCCTTTGGAACAGAGTGGAGGGGAAAAAAAACAAGGAAATATCCAAGAGAAAATAAGAATCTCCATCTCATCCCTAGGCAAACTTTGAGTAGCCGGGGCAGCAGCCTAATCACTTCGACAGGAAACCTTCCATTATGCAGCATAACACTCAAGGACCTTTAGGAGAAAACGAGTATGGGTAGAGGTGTGATGATATAAACAAAGAAAATTTCACTCCTCGGGAGTGTGTTGTGTCCTCTGGCTGGAGGAATTAAAGAGAGATCATTTGAATGATGATGTATTTACATCCATGAAGTTGACTGAGAGTCCATATGAGGCAATATAGGAAGTATAGGACCCTCAATTGCATAAAGAATTTTCTAGAATGCCTAATAAAATATACCTCACTTTTTATTAAGGGTGTTAGGGAATCAGCTTCATATTCGCAATCAGAGGATACTTCTCTAAGAATCTGTAATAACAAAATCTTTTGACACATATAGTTTTTGCTTATTCAAAGTCCAGGCTGGCTACTTTTCATGCAGTGACAAAGGGATCAAAGCTTTATCTCCTCAGTGGTGGCCAACCCAATCAACATGGCAGGGATGTGGAACTGGAGGTGGGGGGGAAAGTATGACACTTTATGGCCAGGATGTGGCATAGCTCATTTCCTCCCATATCCCATTGGCCAGAACCAGTCACATGATACCAACCAACTGCAAAGGAGACTAGGAAATGGAGGACGGATCCTGGGTGTGTGATAAGCATTAAATATCTCTGCTGTGAAGCTTTTGTAAGTTAGAGAAAGCTAGGAAAAAAAACTCTTCTGCAAGAGTCATGTTTAGTCGGGTGCCTGGGTGGCTCGGTTGGTTAAGCGTCTCACTCGTGATTTCCACTGAGGGCATGATCTCACAGCTGTTTTTGTTTTTGACTTTGTTCTGTGAGAGGAAAAAAACAAAAAAAAAGTCACATTTAGCAGTATTAGACTTGAGTACATAACATCTATATTCAGTGTAATACCCAACTAATCAGAGGTACAGGAAAAAAGAAGATGAAGCTGTTCACATATCAGCAGCTAGAATTCTGGTCTTTTTACACCTGCTTCCTAAACTCAGTTACATTCATTTGTATCTCCTATTATAAGTGATAAATGTTACTGGTTTTTCTTACCTCTTTCATTCTATGTAGAGAGGTTTAACAGGCATCAAGACTGATTATAAACATGCTTGTTAATGTTTTCAATCCAATTCAAGCATGAAGTGAGGGTTTATCATATTTCTACAACAAATCTCATTATTAATTGATTGTTTCTTCCATTCAACATCCTTATTTTCCCTGTTGGGTTTAATTAAAAATCCATTTGAACCACAGCTGTAGCTTCACTAATATAATAGTTCAAAAGCTCTGTGCTACATGATAAATGCACACATCACTCTAGATGGCATCATTGTCTTATCATAACGTGATCGTTTTTTATTATTTAGTTAAGAAATCAGGGAAAGGGTGTCTGGGTGGCTCAGCTGGTTAAGCATCTGGCTCTTGATTTTGGCTCAGGTCATGATCTCACGGTTCCTGGGACTGAACCTCTAGTTGGGCTCCACACTGATAGATTCTCTCTCTCTCTCTGTCTCTCTCTGTGTCTCTGTCTCTCTCTGTCTCTGTATCTCTCTCTCTCTCTCTGTCTCTCTCTCTGTCTCTCTCTCTCTCTCTCTCTTTCTGTCCCTCTTCATTTCTCTCTCTCAAAATAAATAAATAAACAAACATTTTTAAAGAAACAATTCAGGGAGAAGATTCATGGAGCTCATTAATTGTATCTTTATAGTTTTAGAAGAGTGTGTGTGGTTCATAAAGTAGGATGATGAGCTTTCAGGAAAGGTTGTTCGGGCCACTTTCAGGCCAAATTGTACATCGTGATTATAAGGCAATGACCCTTGAACAAGACCAAGATACCAAGATGACATAATGATAAGTTAACTTTATATCAAGTAAATGATAAAATTAACTATTACTTGCCCTTTTTCTTTGAGAGAGAGAGAGAGAGAGAGCTAACATGAGTAGGAGAGGGCCAGAGTAAAAGAGATAATCCTATGCAGGCTCCACGCCCAGCTCAGAGCCCAATGGGGGGCTCAATGTTCCAAATGAGATATCATGATCTGAGTTGAAATCAAGAGTCAGACGCTTAACTGACGGAGCCACCCAAGTACCCCAACTATCACTTGCCTTCCTGGAGAAATTTCTCATTTGTATTTGAAGAGCATTTTATTCACACAAATTTAAGATAGGATTTAAGTTCTTCAAGAATAAGGACATTTAGTTCAAACTATACGTCTGAAGATAGTTCTACTCAAGAAGTCTATGTGAAAAGGAAGACTTAATATAGTTAGTCCAGTTACAAATCACGGCATCATTAACGATCATTTAGTTGACTCTCCTACTCACAACGTGACCCCCTTGACAATATCACCACCAGATAACTGTCTGACTTCTGCTGGGATGCTTTGAATAGGGGTCTCCAACGTCTCCAAGCTATTGCACTGTTAAAGTTTATAACTTCTTCCCAATTGATCATAATTATACTATAATTACACTACACATTAATAGTAATACATATATATAATGTTCTTTAGTAGTGTCATTTCTTTCTCTCCTGACAGCTATGATGTCTGCCTTTAATCTTCATCTAGTTTGGGGCCCAAACACAATTAAATAACCCAACCATTCACAATGAGATGATTTGGAGACGCCCTGCTAAATTGGTTATCTTCTGAAATAATGATTCTCATCTGGGGACCTGGGGTTTGGCTGAGAGGAAAAAAGGGTTTTCCCCATAGGGTCCCCTCCCCTTGAGATACTGCGATGCTTCCTGAGGAAAAACGTCCTTTGTCCAGCCTGGGAATGACTGCTGAGTAAGTCCCCATAATTGATAGATTTGTGGCAAAAGATTTACTTAAAATGTATGCTGAAACTTGTTAATAGACTCATCTAATAGGATATTCAGATTTTAATACAGAGCTCCAGACATGGTTTGATCACCACAAAATACAATTAGGCTGCTCTCTTTTATATGATTCAGTTCCAACCTGTAGGAGCCACTGTTACCAGCATTGTCTCAGGCTTTACAAACCAAATATTCGTGATTTCTCAGGAATGGTAAAATACACATGTTACGGACTTTTGATCTCTACCTTCTTATTCTACTACTCAGTGCTTCTCCCACCCACTCTCAAACACATGCCGGGTATTTCTGGAAGGCTTACACACACACACACACACACACACACACACACACACACACCCCTCACGTCCAGTGTAGTGCTGGATCTTTGAAAGTGTATTTCATCATTGAATTCCCCCAAGAATTCTTCTGTGGGTAGTATTCTTACCTCACACAGAAAAAATGATAACTTCAGGAGGTTAAGTACTTTACCATGTTTCCATGCCTCTCAAAGGGCGCATTACTGTGTAATTGTGTAGATAAACACAAGGTGCTATTGCGTGTACAATAGGGTAATAGGCAATACAGTTATTTAGTGCAAGGGCTTTTAATTATTTTGTCTTAAATTCCTAGCTCCATAGAGGACCATTTCAAATCACTGTGATTTTATTACCTTTATTCTCACGGAACTGCAGACCCTCTGTGTCTCACTCTGTGAGTTCAAGGCTGCAGTCATAATCCTCACAACTTTTCTTGGGGTTAAGGACACTCATGAGGCAGACTGAAGCTGTACATTCAAGGTCAGGAAAACCCAGAGTGGAAATGGAAGTCCATGGATACGGTGAATGCTTTGACTACTGGGGCACCTGAGTTCCCTCACCTCCTTCCTAACGGCCTCAGACATGCCCTCAAACTACATTACCTGCATCTCACATCCCACCAAACCCAGCCTCTAACCCACTAGGTCACTAGCTCCTATACTTTTGCACCAACTAGTTTGTTGCTGCTGCAGGCCACATGGGATGCCATGGCCATGGCATGCCTGAGCTCCCATGATGAAAAGTGGCCGAGTCCTAATGCTAATGACAGGGAAACGCTGCTGTCGTTAAATCACAAAATGCTCTTCACAACACGTTTAAAATCTCCCATCATGTCCAAGCAGCCGATGACCGAGAATTCTGAAAAGTCAAAAAAAGTCCTAGTTTAAAAAGATTAAAGTCACATAAGGAATACAGACCAGTTTAATGACTCTGCACCCCGCCCGCCACCCCTAACCTCCGCCCTCTAACTGAGAAACCGGGTCATGAACCAGACCAGGAACATCCTGAGTCTTTTTTCTTGAACTTCCACCCTCAAAGGTTTCTTTGATGAAAGCTGCTATTTCCTGTAAAAAGAGATTCCTTCAGCCAAATGGGTTAATTTCACTTATTGACCCACATTTCTGAACATCGATCCAAAGCATTTCTTTCCCATTTCCAACAAACCTATTTCTGTCCTTTGCTTAATGCTTTATTTAATGCAATGAGAAGAATCTTATCTGGATACATTTTATAATAGCACTGACTTAAACTGCACTCTGCCTTTCTTTAAAAATAATAATCATCGTACAATAAACAACAACAGAAAAGAACACTCCCACCAAAGCAGCCCAGGTGAGCTCACAGAATAGAGCAAGATAATCAAACATAAAAGATACTTTGGCAGAAACTGGCATAGTAGAAAAAGCCCTCTGTTGGAAATCAAGGAATTAATAGCTGAGAGACCTCCGGAGGATCATTTGAAATCTGGCAAACAAGTGAAAGTGTTACTTAAAATACGGTCATTGAATTTAAGCCCCTCACTTAGAAATACACTTATATTGGGGTGCTTGGGTGGCTCAGTCAGTTAAGCGTCTGGCTTTGGCTCAGGTCATGATCTCATGGTTCGTGGGTTCAAGCCCTGCATCGGGCTCTGTGCTGCCAGCTAGATCAGAGCCTGGAGCCTGCTTTGGATTCTGTGTCTCCCTCTTTCTCTGACCCTCCCCTGCTCGCACTGTTTCTGTTTCTCAAAAATAAATTAAAAACATTTAAAAAATGTTAAAAAATAAAAAGAAATACACTTATATGTGCTCTCATGCATTTGGTCAATCAACAAACATCTATAGAGGGTTAATCATGTGTCACTGAGATAAGTGGTAGGTGTTCATTTGGATTCAGGTCACTGAACTGTCTTTCTAATCTCGTCTCTTTTTTACAAAGAAGAAAACTTTCTGTGGCGTCATTAAAAACTTCACAATAAACTCCAATAACAAGTCACCTAAAGCAGATTTATTTACTTCTAGATTTCATGCTACTATTGAAATCCAATTATGTATTACTCATCATTGAAACTTGGGGTTGCTTCCCACTGAGGTACTTCTATTCCTGGGAAAACTGAGGCCAGAGGCTTATTTTCATTGTATTAATCTGTGTGGTTCCTGTGTCCCTTGCTTTCAGGTCAGAAGGAACTGAGAGAAAAAATGTTAAGAATTTAAGACATCAGTCTCTTGTGTGACAGCTCAATGTATTTTAAGGAAAGCAAAGCAGAAGAGGACTAAAATAGATTAGTCTAATACGTTCTTTTGAAAAATTTGGCTTTGGAAGGGCAGTTAAGGAAGGGTCGGGAATCAAGGGACAGTTAAGTGCACGGCTCTGCTAAGAAGGGGGGTTGTGGGGCTATTTCTCTCCGGGGGGGGGGGGGGGCGGGGAGGCATGTTTGCAGTTCTCAGCTATAACCTCTAGTAGTGTAGATGGTGAGATGAACACTTCTCCCCACACCCATCTTCCTACCAGCTGGAGACCAGCCACCTTCAAGGCTAAGGTTAGGAAAGGGGCCTGTTAATAATTCCTGGCTGGGAAGGGCAAGTGCTCTTTTAGTGTAGTAAAATAAAAAGAGTTGTGTTCCACATTTCTTCATGGGGGAACTACAAAAGGAGTTTCCTTTAAAATAAAAAACAAGCAAAGGATTCCCACTATCTCCACTGTTTTCTAATCGTGTTGAAGGTACTTATCAACATCATTAGTCAATATGAAGTAGTTATAGGCCTAAGTATTGGAAAAGCAGAGATATATCTACTGCATTTACAGAGCAAGGACACAACTAGAGGGAGAGAAGGGGCCACGTCGTGTAAGGTGAGAGGTACAAAGACTTGATTTGTGGGAGAAACTGATCACAGGTGCTATGAAGGGGAGGGAGACCAGATCACTGAGGAAGGGGGGAGAGAGAAAGAGAGAGAGAAAGAGAGAGAGAGATTGGAGCACACGAGGGATAACCCAAGGAAAACACTTCCCCAAAGCCATTGACTGGGAAACAAGAGAAGCTGATTTTCTTGAGTTTTTACAGCCAGCTCAGAGACTGCAGTTTCAGAGACTCACAAGCAGTTGGTATGCGCTCTGTAGCTGTGTAGTGCTCCCGTGGACAAGGAAGTCAGATATCTAGGTGCAGACAGCATGATCTGAGGATTCCCTGGGACACACTGAGAGAGACGATTTCCCCTTCTTGGAGCCCATCTGGAAGAGGTGGCATTGCCTCTCTGGGGACAAAAGAGCTAGCAGGAGCCACTACACTCTGCTACCCCTCAGTGTAGGCAGAGACACCTGCTGAGGATGGCTAACCCGTCGCTGGCTCTTTGCTGAGCTTTACTCCAAACTCCACACCCTTGTGCTTTGGGGCAGCCACCCTTCGGGGACCAACCTGCCTCACTCCCAGTGCGGCAAGACCCTCCCCCAGAGAGCCAGTGTGGGTCTGCACCATGCCAGGCCCCTAAAGTTTGGAGCTTTAAAACTCAGCCAGCCCTCCCTAGGATAGAACACAGGTGCAGGACTGGGCAGATGGCCTCCACACAGACAAAGTGAAGGCGGGATCTGACAGATGCCTGCGACACACTAAGGGAGATTGTTTGCTGTTCTGGGAGAGCTTTCCAGACAACAGCAGGTGTGAACTCCCCACTCTGGGGAGTAGGGAGGGGGCTGGCACCATTGCTCTCCCCTGCCCCTCAGGATAAACTAACTTCAGTAAGCAGCACAGCACCAACAATGGTAGCCGAAACTGCTCGCACCAAGCCCTTCCCTCCTGCACTCTTCAGGTGCTGCTATTCCTGGTCGAGCATGCCTGAGAACCAGCACAGTGGGTCTACCCCCCAGATCAACACAACCCCCACCCCCGCCCCACACACCATGTCGACTGACCACAGAGTGCTGCAAAACTTCAGCGTTCGTGGAAATAGCATCAGGTCTCTTTTCACAAGCAGACCAGAGCACAAATAGTTAACACCTGTCACACTCTGGCCAAGCTCCAAGCAGGCCCTGCTGTAGGTAAGAAGAAACTCTACAGAGGACTGACCTGAGGGAAAGGGCAGCCAAAACACAGCAGCAGAGCTCACACACCAGGGACACTTCCTGAAGCACCGGGCCCTGGAAGGTACATGATCTCTTCTTTATAAAGCCATTACTCTCAGGAGCAGGAAACATAACAGGCTTTCCTAACACAGAGAAGACAGAGATCAAAGTGCCGAGATGGAGGAATTCATTCCAAAAGAGAGTACAAGAAAAGGTCACAGTCAGGGACCCTAATCAAAACAGATATAAGTAACTAGGGGGGGTCCGGACTTTACTTTGTGGTTTACTTTTTATTTTTCTTAGAGACAGAGAGAGACCACGAGTCGGGGAGAGGTGTAGAAGGGGAGAGAGAGAGAGACAGAAAGAGATAATCCTAAGCACACTCTATGCTCAGTGTGGAGCCCAACTTGGGGCTGGATCCCACAACCCTGGGATCATGACCTGAGTTGAAATCAAGAGTCGGACGCTCAACTGACTGACCCACCCAGGTGCCCCTGATCCAAAATTTAAAGCAACAATCATAAGGATACTAGCTGGGCTTCAGTAATTCATAGAAGACACCAGGGCATCCCTTACTACAGACATAAAAGCCCTAAAAATCACTCAGGCCTCAATGAAAAATGCTTTACCAAGATGCAAGGCCGACTGGATGTAATGACCACAAGGATGTAAGAGGCAGTAATCTGAGTAAGTGCTATAAAAGGTAAAATTATGGAAAATAATGAAGCAGAAATGAAGAGAGAAAGAAAATGTGAGATCATAACTGTAGGTTTACAGAACTCAGTGACTCTGTAAAACATAATAACATTCACATCTTAGGAGTCCCAGAGGAAGAAAAGGAGAAGAAAAAGGGTGCAGACGATTTAGATGAAGAAATCATAGCTGAAAACTCTACTCTGGGGAAGAAAATATATATCAAAATCTGGGAGGCAAAGAGAGCTAACATCAAAATCAAGAAAAGCAGGCCAACACCAAGACATATCATAGTAAAATTTGCAAAATACAGAGATAAGGAAAGAATCCTGAAACAGCAAGGGAAAAGGAATCCCTAAGGATTCCTTTTTAGGAATAATAATAAAGTTAACAGTAGCTCTCACCACAGAAACTTGGCAGGCCAGAAGGGAGTGTCATGATATAGTCAGCATGCTGAATGGGAAAATGTGCAGCCAAGAACACTATCCAGCAAGGCTGTCATTCAGAATAGAAGGAGAGATAAAGAGTTTCCCAGACAAATAAAAGCTAAAGAAGCTCATGACCTTTAAAAGGGACTCTCTGAGTGTGAAAAAGACCCAAAGCAATGAAAACTAGAAAGGAACAGAGAAAATCTCCAGAAACAATGACAAAACAAGTAATAAAATGACACTAAATTCATATTTATTAATAATTACTCTGAATGAAAATGGACTAAATGCTTCAATTAAAAGACATAGGGTATCAGAATGGATAAGCAACAACAACAAAGACAAGACATCTGGGTTCATATGCATGCCTAATTAGCACACCAAATAGCTGAACAAAAAGACAGACTACTGCCCAGTTTCTGGACTGGCTACTGTGTTGTAGGAACAATCCAAGTAGTTCAGCAAAAGCTTTGAAAACTGAACTGGTATTGGAACAATAGCTCACAGAGGACAGGTTGGAACATGTGACTGAAACTTACCCAGAGAAACTGTCAGCTAAAACAAAAATATCAACGTTCTCCATAGAATTTAAACAAAACCTAGAGCTGCATAATATTAAAAAGTTCAGAATACAATTAAAAATGACTTGGCATATGAAGAACCAGAGAAATACATGAGAAAAGACAAAGTATAAGTTTATGTAGATATCCTGTTTATATAGTATATACTGCCTACAAGAGACTCATTTTAGACCTAAAAACATCTGCAGATTGAAAGTGAGGGGATGGAGAACCATCTGTCATGATAATGGACATCAAAAGAAAGCCGGAGCAGCCATACTTATAACAGACAAACTAGAATTTTAAACCAAAGATTCTAACAAGAAACAAAGAAGGGCACTATATAATAATAAAGGGGTCTATCCAACAAGAAGATCTAACAATTATAAATATTTATGCCCCCAACATGAAAGCATCCAAGTACATAAAACAATTAATAACAAACTGAAAAGAATTCATGAATAATAATACATTAATAGTAGGAGACTCTAACACCCCACTTACATCACTAGACAGATCATCTGAACAGGCAATCAACAAGGAAACAATGTCTTTAAATGACACTGATGGACTTAACAGATATATTCAGAATATTTCATCCTAAAGCAGCAAAATATACATTCTTTTCAGGGGCACATGATACACTCTCCTTTTTCCACATGAATAGATCACATATGAGGTCACAAATCAGACCTTGACAAGGGCACAAAGATTGAGATCATACCATGTATTGTTTCCCACCACAATGCTATGAAACTTGAAGTCAACCACAAGAAAAATTTGGAAAGACATGGAGGTTAAAGATCATCCTACTAAAGAATGAATGGGTCATCCAGGTAATTAAACGAGGAATAAAAAATGCTATGGAAATGTTATAATGAAAACACGATAGTCCAAAACCTTTGGGATGCAGCAAAAGCAGTCATAAGAGGGAAGTATATAGCAATACAGGTCTACTTCAAGAAGCAAGAAAAATCTCAAATACGCAACTTAAACTTCCACCCAATGGAGCTAGGAAAAGAACAGCAAATGAATCCTAGCCAGTGTAAGAAGGGGAAAATAAAGATTAAAGCACAAACAAATGAATGATATAGAAACAAACAAACAAACAAACAACAACAACAATAAAACCCATTAGAACAGATAAATGAAACCAGGAGCTGGTTCTTTGAAAGAATTAATAAAATTGATAACCCCTTAGCCAGATTTATCAAAAAGAAAAGAGAAAGGACCCAAATAAATAAAATAATGAATGAGAGAGGAGAGAAGACAGCCAACACCACAGAAATACAAGCAATTATAAGAGATTATGAAAAATTAGATGCATACAGGGGCGCCTGGGTGGCTCAGTCAGTTAAGTGTTGGCTTTAGCTCAGGTCATGATCTCATGGTTTGTGGGTTTGAGCCCTGCGTTGGACTCTGTGCTGACAGCTCACAGCCTGGAGCCTGCCTGCTTCCGATTCTGTGTCTCCGTCTCTCTCTCTGACCCTCCCCTGCTCACACTGTCTCTCTCTGTCTCTCAAAACACACACACACACACACACACACACACACACACACACACACAGAAAAATCATGTGCATGCAAATTAGGCAATCTGGAAGAAATGGATACATTCCTAAGAACATATAAACTACCAAAACTGAAACAGGAAAAAAAAAATTGAACAGATCAATAACCAGCAAAAAAAAAAAAAAAAAAAAAGAATAAAAAAACTCCCAACAAACAAACATTTAGGGCCAGATGGCTTCCCAGGGGAATTTACCAAACATTTAAAGGAGAAATAATAAATACCTATTCTTCTCAAACTGTTCCAAAAAATAGAAATAGAAAGAAAACTTCCAAACTCACTCCACAAAGCCAGCATTACCTTGACTCCAAAAAAACACAAAAACCTTACTAAAAAAGAGAATTTCAGATCAATATCTCTGATGAAGATGGATACAAAAGTTCTCAAAAAAATGGCTAGCAAATCGAATCCAATAGTATATTAAAAGAATATTTCACCACGATCAAGTGGGATTTATTCCTGGGTTGCAGGGCTGGTTCAATATTCACAAATCTATCAATGTGATACACCACATTAACAAAAGAAAAAATAGGAACCATATGACCTTCTCAATAGATAAGGCATTTAACAAAGTACATCATCCTTTCTTGATAAGAACCCTCAAGAAAGTACGGAGAGAGGGAACACACCTCAGCATCATAAAGGCCATATACAAAAGACTCACAGCTAATATCATCCTCAATGGAGAAAATCTGAGAGCTTCCCTTTATGGTCAGACAGTAAAATGAAGTAAAAGGCATTTAAATCAGCAGGGAAAAAGTCAAACTTTCACTATTTGCAGATGATATGATACTCTATGTAGAAAACCCAAAAGATTCCACCAAAAAAATTACTAGAACTGATACAGGAATTAAGTAAGATATACAGGATATAAAAATCAACATACAGAAATCTGTTGCATTTCTACAGGCCCATAATGAAGCAGCAGAAGGAGAAATCAAGGAATCAATCCCATTTACAACTGCACCAAAAACCATAAGATACCCTTGAAGAAGCCTAACCAAAGACGTAAAACATCTGTACTCTGAAAACTATAGAATACTAATGAAAGAAATTGAAGATGACACACAAAAAAAATGGAAAAAACATTCCATGCTCATGGATCAGAAGAACAAATATTGTTAAAATGTCAATACTACCCAAAGCAACCTACACATTTAATGCAATCCCTATCAAAATACCACCTGCATTTTCATAGGGCTAAAACAAACAATCTTAGAATGTGTGTGGAACCACAAAAGATCTCGAATAACCAAAGCAATCTTGAAAAAGAAAAAGCTGGAGGCATCACGATTCTGGACTTAAGTTACAAAGCTGTAGTGATCAAAATAGTATAGTACAATAACAGAAACATACACACAAATCAATGAAACTGAATAGAAAACCCAGAAATGGACCCACAACTATATGGTCAACTAATCTTCAACAAAGCAGGAAAGAATATCCAGTGGGAAAAAAGACAGTCTCAACGGACTTACGTTGGGAAAACCCAAAACTGGACCACTTTCTTACATCATGCATAAAAATAAACTCAAAATGGATAAAAGACCTAAATGTGAGACAAGAAACCATCAAAATCCTAGAGGTGAACATAGGCAGCAACCTCTTTGACCTTGGCTGCAGGAACTTCTTACTAGATATGTCTCCTGAGGCAAGGAAAACAAAAGCAAACATGAACTATTGGGACTTTATCGAGATAAAAAGCTTCTGCACAGAGAAGGACATAATCACGAAAACCAAAAGGCTACCTTCAGAATGGGAGAAAATGACATATCTGATAAAGGATTAGTATCCAAAACCTGTAAAGAACTTATCAAACTCAATACCCAAGAAATAAATAATCTTGTTAAGAAATGGGTAGAAGACACGAATAGACATTTTTCCAAAGAAGACATCCAGATGACTAACAGACAAATGAAAAGATACTCAACATCACTCATCATAAAGGAAATGCAAACCAAAACCATGATGAGATACCACCCCACACCTGTCAGAATGTCTAAAATTAACAACGTAGGAAACAATAGATGTTGGCAAGGATGCAGAGAAATGGGAACCCTTTTGCACTGTTGGTGGGAATGCACACTGGTGCAGCCACTCTACAGGTTCCTCAAAAAGCTAAAACTACCCTATGATGCAGCAATTGTGGTACAAGTATATACCCAAAAGATACAAAAATACTGATTCAAAGGGACATGTGCACCCCAGTGTTTACAACAGCACTATCAACAACAGCCAAATTATGGAAAGAGCCCAAATGTCCATTTACTGATGAACGGATCAAGAAGTGGTAATGATATACAATAGAATACTACTCAGTCATTAAAAAGATGAAATCTTGCCATTTGCAGTGATGTGGATGGAGCTAGAGTGTATTATGCTAAGTGAAATAAGTCAGAGCAAGACAAATACCGTATGATTTCACTCATATGTGGAATTTAAGAAACGAAACAGATGAACAGAGAAGAAAAAAAGAGAGAGACAAACCCTAAAACAGATTCTTAACCATAGAGAACAAACTGAGGGCTGCTGGAGGGAAGGTGAGTGGTGGGGGGAATGGGTTAAATGGGTGATTGTCATTAAGGAGGGCATCCTTATGTTGTGATGAGCACTGGTGTTGTATCTAAGCGACAAATCACTAAATTCTATTCCAGAAACTAATATTACAGTATATATTAACTAAATGGAATTTCATAAAATCTTGAAACAAAAAGAAGATACTTGTAAAAAATATGAAGATAGAAGTATTATGTTTTTGTTATTAGAAGACGATTTGTAGAATACTAGAATAATTCTAATATCCGTCCTGATACAACTTCGTGAAGACATGGTAAGTTAGCACAATAGAGTGTTATCAGATACTCACAGATCCAAGTATTCCTCAAAGGTGTGAGAAAGACTGTGCTGTGGAGAAGTCTCCAATGTGCACCTGCTGAATGAAAAGACAAGCTGCACTGCAGTATGGATAGTGTGTTTCTTTATATCTAAGATACGGAGGGGCGCCTGGTGGCTAAGTCAGTTGAGTGTTCGACTTTGGCTCAGGTCATGATCTCATGGTTCCTGAGTTTGAGCCCTACATCGGGATTGTGCTGACAGCTCGGAGCCTGGAGCCTGCTTCAGATTCTGTGTCTCTTTCTCTCTCTCCCTCCTCTGCTCATGCCCTGTCTCTCTCTCTCTCTCTCTCTCTCTCTCTCTCTCTCTCTCTCTCTCAAAAACAAATAAACATTTAAAAACAAGAACTGTTAGAAATGGAATACATTCTTGATTGTGTTTTCTTTTACATATTTAAAACTTATTTATTTTGAGAGAGAGAGAGATAGAAAACAGAAGGGGCAGAGAGAGACGTAGAGATGGAATCTCAAGAATCTCGTGATGTCAGAGCAGAGGCCAATGCGGAGCTGGATCTCAAGAGTGTGAGATATGACCTGAGCCAAAATCAAGAGTTAGACGCTTACCCAGCTGAGCCACCCAGGCACTCCTCTGGCTTGTGTTTCTGAAAACTCAATTTTTATTTTATTTTATTTTTTTTCTCTTTTCTTTCTTTGTTTCTTTTTCACTCCCTCTCTCACATCTAGCATGAAATACAGGCTGTTCTCTGTCTCTGCAGTCTTTCTCCCCCTTCACATTATCCTGTGTCTCAAAGTTGGCGATTAGAACAGTAGATCAGCGTGGGGGACACCTGAGTTACTCAGCTGGTTAAGCCTCTGAGTCTTTTTTTTTTTTAATTTAAAAATTTTATTTATTTTTTTTTACTTTATAGTTTCATATTTTTTAACATATGCAATTATTTTCCATCATTTACAATACAGTAGTTGCAATGACACTCCAAACAGAAAAGCAAAGTAAAAAATCAAAACACCAACTTCTGTTTCATGTAATTAGACTTATACAGAAATTAGAAGGTTAAGTAACAACTAGTTAATCACCTAATTTCACAGCTATCTGAAGTGGCAATCA
>NC_043714.1:8380112-8391299 GCF_006229205.1 Suricata suricatta | reverse complement strand
TTTTAACATATGCAATTATTTTCCATCATTTACAATACAGTAGTTGCAATGACACTCCAAACAGAAAAGCAAAGTAAAAAATCAAAACACCAACTTCTGTTTCATGTAATTAGACTTATACAGAAATTAGAAGGTTAAGTAACAACTAGTTAATCACCTAATTTCACAGCTATCTGAAGTGGCAATCATTATATAGCAGAAAACTCAATTTTTAAAAGCTAATAAAAATTGTTCCTTGTTTGGAGGGGTAGGAAGGAGTTATTGAATCAAAGGTGCAACTTAGGCTTCCTACACCATCCTTTGTTTTGTGTTTTTGACTTTGGAACAATGTAAATGTAAATAAAAAATTAAATCAAATGAGGGGGAAAATCCCTAAAAATTGAGAACAAAATTAAACAAATGATCCTTGCTATATATCAAATTGGTGGCTTAAGGACATGGAAAAATTATATAATGTGACTTTAAAACACAGAGTTTGACTAATCCAGTTGTAGTAGGATATATTCTAAGAACAACAACAAAGAAAAATGCAAAGAAATCTTAAACTGTGTTCATTTTTCCCACTGTTAATAGTAACCAAGCATCCAAGCCTTCTTCTTTCTGCCAGGCTTATGGTGTTGGATTTTATTTTGTCCCACAGACATGTTGTCTTCGGTATCCCTGGCTAGCCCAAGGATCATATTGGTTATATGGTCACACTCTAGCTTTACGGAAGCCAGAAACAATAAACGGCAATATTCTCTCGATTATTTAGATGAACCATTACCTGAGGCTGGCATTTATCTCTTCTTTTCCACAAAAAGATTAGGGTCTATTAACAAGGAAAAGGGGCAGACTGCACTGGAGAGAAGTGACTTGAAGCACTGGGCACAGAGGGTCAGAGTAAGGGGAAGACCTCAGATGAACGCTTTCTGAGGGCATGAAGGAAACCATCTGGGGAAATCAAACTTGTAGAACATTCGTGGGCCAGTTAACCAAACAGCAGATTTGACTTCTAATCCCTACCACTTGCATTTTTAAAATGTTTACTTATGGGGAGCCTGGGTGGCTTAGTCGGCTAAGCGTCCAACTTCAGCTCAGGTCATGATCTCCCAGCTTGTGAGTTTAAGCCCTGCATCAGGCTCTGTGCTGACAGCTCAGAATCTGGAGCCTGCTTCTGCTTCTGTCTCTCCCCCTCTTTCTGCCCCTCCCCTGCTTGTGCTCTGTCTCAAAAATAAATAAATAAAAATAAAATAAAATAAAATAAAATGTTTATTTGAGAAAGAGGCGGGGGTCAGAGGAGAGGGAGAGAGAAAGAGAGAGAGAATCCCAAGCAGGCTCTGAGCTGTCAGCAAAGAGCCTGACAAGAGGCTTGATCTCACGAATTGTGTGATCATGACCTGAGCAGAAATCGAGATTCCAACGCTTAACCGACTAAGCTACCCAGGCGCCCCACATCGCTACCAACTCTTATGAGTTGGATTATGTTTATCTCTCTGAAGCATTCTCTGGAGATTCTTGGGCATCCTCTACATGTGCCTATGTGAGTGTGTATGTGGGCATGAATGCATATGTGTGTCCAACTGACAGGAGAGGTCAAGTGTCTTGCCTAAAAGCCTACAGCCAGCAAGTGGGAGAACTCGGAATCCCACTCACACAGCAGCAACAGAACCAGGCTCTTAATCACTCCTCTGGAGACTGGTTTTACTGGATCTACGATAAGGGCCATAGTTCTGGGATTCCTTGTGTAACAGCAGCTAACATCTAACAGGCAAGCACTGTGCCGAGTGCTTTACATAGATGATCTCTCTTAATCCTACAGAAAACTCAACTATTACCTCATAATTCCAGATGGTAACACTAAGATTTTGATTCCCTGAATAATTTGTCCAACTTCATAGCTTTACTAAGTAGCAGAGCGAGATGGAATGTGTGTCTAATTCTCTCTGCTCCCAAGTGTCTCCTCTTACCTGTCTTGCGAAACTCTCTCTTCTTGGAAAGAAGTTTTTTTTTTAAAGCCTTATTTCTGAGACATCTTTTAAAGATATTAAATTTACATTGTGTGATTGTAGGGGTTTTTCAGTCTTTTAAATGCAAAAAGAATTTTAAAATATAAATTTCCTTTTGTGGGTAACATGCAAGTTAGAGGAAACCTTCTTAAAGAAATATGAATGAATACTGAGGGTGAAGAATTCTGAATCCCACAATTGGTAGTCTAGATTACGATGCATTTAAGCAAGAAGCCAAGAAGTCGTATTTCAAGGAAAACAACCTGCTGTGGGCACAAGGGTGAAGGTATACGACAGGACGGGAGCCAAGATGGAGGCCAAGAAGTCTGCAGTACATGTTAGTATCTGAGGGTCTAAGTGTAAGACCATAGAACTTTCCAAGGTCGACTGTCATGGTAGCCGGGAAGATAACGTGGGAGTAGCTTCCACCGCTCACAGCAAGAGGACTTTTCTGCATAAGGCAACTTCGGTTGTCTAGCTCGACAGTCACATGCTGTCCCACTATGTGTGTGGTTTTTTTAAAAAGCACACTGTCGGGGCGCCTGGGTGGCTCAGTCGGTTGAGCCTCCGACTTCGGCTCAGGTCAGATCTCACGTTCGTGGGTTCGAGCCCCGCGTCGGGCTCTGTGCTGACAGCTCGCTTGGAGCCTGGAGCCTGCTTCCGGTTCTGTGTCTCCTTCTCTCTCTGCCCCTCCCCCTCTCATGCTCGCTCTCTGTATTAAAAATAAATAAAACGTTAAAAAAATAAAAAAAAAAAGGCACACTGTCCTGACTTAAACCAGCTTCACTTTCTGCAGCAGTGAGTCTAAACAATACAGCTGACCCTTAAATAACCCATGTTTAAACTTGCACGGGTCTACATCTACCCAGCTTTTTTATAGTGCAGTACAGTTCAGTAAATGTATTTTCTCTTCCTTATGATTTTGCTAATAACATTTTCTTTCCTTCAGCATACAATAGTGTAAGAATGCCGTGTATACTACATACAATACATAAAATATGTGTCGTTTATGTTGTTGGTAAAGCATCTAGTCAGCGGTAGGCTATTAGTTAAGTTTTGGGGGAGTCAAAAGGTACACTCAGGTTTTTGACTATAAAGGAAGTTGGTGCCCTCACCTACTCATTGCTTAAGGGTCAACTGTAATTCTCTAGCTTCAGGAGATCCTGATCATGGGGCTCCTTTTCATTAGCACCATCTTCTAAGGACTGTCCTGTCCACACAAAGCCACAGACAGCTACTAATGTTACCAGAAGCCAATATACCAGAGCAAATATGGCATCAAGATAATTTCCTTATATTAAGAATAAACACATTTTATATAGGTAAAGTCATCTGAAAATTTTTAAAAGTTTATTTATGCAAAAGACATAAATATCCAAGAGTAGAGCATCCCTATGAAACCTTTCATCAGCCAAAATAGCCACAAAGGAAAGAAGCAATTGCCATTATCCTATATGGAAAATTCTTTGAGTGCTCCCAGACTCAAAACATAACCTCCCTTAGGCTTTTCTGATACCTTAGGATACATCTTGCTAACAGATGAACAAAATAAACGGAGATAAAGCACAGATGCTCACACAGTTCAGAGCTATGGCAGCCAGATGCTGGGGGCTGTGTGTGGTTCCCAGGAAGGAGGTTGGTGGTGACATCTCCCTGCTCTGGGTGCACACTGCCTCCAGAACAGCGCAACAGGTGCAAAACGATGCCAAAGGCCAGTTTCGCTTTTCATCTTTTTTTTTTTCCATAAAAGCAAAAGCCCCCTTTGGATTTCCTTGGTTAGCAAAAACAGGGAATAATGTAAGTCTTTCATGAAAGTGAGGTGACCTACCATGATCTTTTGGAAAGTGTCACAATAATACACCAACTGAACCCACTCACTGAACTCACAGTAGTGAGAGAGACTCTCTCTCCTAGTTACCCATTTCAATTTCCCTTTCTTTCTCTCCCTCAGTTTTCTTTTCTATTCTATTCTATTCTATTCTATTCTATTCTATTCTATTCCCTTTTCTTTCTATTCTCCATACAGTCTATATAAATGTAAGGAAAATATAGTGTGCGTGTAAGCCTACGTGTTTGAAATACACCTCTGGTGACTGTACACTTGGTATGTGGACAAACTGTAGCAGGATTCCCGCACAGAGAGAGGGGACACCAAGGCTTTTCTTTCCAGGGAGCGACTTAATTACAGCCAGCATCGCTGAGTCAGGTTCGTACCCAAAGAACTGAGCCCTGAATACCAGGTGGCATGGTTTTTTATACATTTTTACTTCTTTGTCTCACATATATGGTAACACAAAAACAGGAGGTCTGATTAAAGTGGTCTCATGTTACAAGGTCGTGAGGGATGATGTCACACAGGCGAATAGAAGGTTGCCTGAAGATGTTCTTTTTTTCTTTCCTTAGGGACGGGACCTACTACAAAACAAGAAAATGCATGTCAAAGGAATTGTGTCTTGCATTTGGGTGAACTTTTCTACCCCTAGACCTTTCAGGTTGGTTTCAGACCCAGACAGCTGCAGGGACTGGGGGAAAAGGGGGGTGTCCTCATTCTCTGACCTCCTGATCCTGATGAACGGCGGAAGAAAAGCCATGGCATATGGAAGAGCTAGGTGGTGGTGGCGCTATGTGGATGGCGGAAGCCCAGATTCCGGCTTTTTCTCCCTTGGGGCACTTTCATGAGTTCCCTGAAGCCTTCTACCCCCACTCTCCTGCTAGACACTGTCAAGTTCAGTTCCACGCTCTCCAGCCTGCCTTGGAAGCTTCATCTGCTGCAGGCCCTCGGTGAGAGTCACCTTGGTGTGGCCAGCAGGCAGTCCTCACGTCCAGTATCACCTTAAGAAAGCCATGGCCTGGCTACTTTCTGAGCGGCTCCTTTGTCTGGGACAGAAAACCCAAGTCTTTGTCTTGCCGGACTCTTTGACCCCCAGGCCACTCCAAGCAGGAAATCTTGTAATCTTAAAATCTAGGGTACATTTTTTTTCCCTCTAAACAATTCTATCCAAACCCTTCTCATTCTGAGACACAGATGGAGATGGGAGGTGGTCAAGGTAAGAACCGCATTCAGAAACTAGCCTAGAGTGGATCCTCACTCATCCTTCTCCTCCGATCATGCTCCTGGCCCACAAGGTGGTGAAAGGGACGAATTGGCCTTGTTCCTTGTGGACGCCAACAACAGTTCTGGAAAGATGAGCTGGCAAGCACCTCTCTAGAGTATAGTCTCTTCATTGCTCTCAGCTTTCAAATTTCAGAGAAAATGACAAGACAGTGAAAACACTTTCATCTAGCATCCTGTTGCATAGGTTGGATACAATTAGGCACCTCCGTCCCTTTTCCCCCCTAGGCACAGGGCATCGTGTGGTCAGTCAACAACCTCATCTGTCCAGGTCTGTGCCAGGCAGTGAGGAAGTTGTAAAGAAAAACTAGATTTTAAGCCTTTGAGAACTAATCATCCCAATAAGTAGAACAAATACCATTAAAACACAATGCATTGAGTCAGCAACAGTCCTTTCCCAGCTGGCAGAGCCCTGTTGGGCTAGTCAGACTGGGCACATGAAAAACAGGGACGGGAGACACGCCTCTGAAGCCACAGAGCCTTTGTAAGGGAGAGGGCACAGGAGGGGGAGCAGGGGATAACCTGTCCTTCCCTGCAGGGTAACCTGGAACATGCAAACACAGCATGCCTCTGTATCTCAGCCAATGGGTCACAGAGTTCCTTGTCCTCAGGCAAGGGCTAAGAAAGCCAATGTGTGCCCAGCTTCTGAGGAAAGCGGATGGAAGAGAAAAGCTACTGGAAAAGAAAAGCATAGCTTTCGTAGTGGATGGGAAATGCAAGTCAAGAATGGGAATTGAAGGGAAATGATCGTTTAGCTGCAGGACTGTGTCTCTTCAAGCCCAAGAGACTAGGTCATGTCGGTAGAGTGCTGAGAGTATTGGGCAGAAATAGGAAGACAGGGCGGTGCTAAAGCTGACTAGGAAAGGTTAGTGCAGAAGAAATTCAGAGCCTGAGTTCTTGGGAGGATGCCGGGGCAGGAAGAAGGCCGACTGCACAGGGCTCGGAGGTTGGCTGAGATCTGGCAAGGCCAAGAAGGGCAGGAGGATGCACAGCAGAGAGGAAAACAGCTTCCAAAATGGACAGAAACACCCGTTGTTGCAAAGTGCACACCGTCCTGAAGGGAAAGGAAAGTCTTTGCTTTCCCTCTGCATCTCCCTTCCCTCCGTGGTCTCAGCCCCAGGAGCCCTGTCCTGGGGCTCGCAAGCTTTGGCTGCAATCTGCCTGAGCCCTGTAGTTAGGATGCAAGCAGAGTGCCTGTCCAGACTCTTCAAGTGTGCATTTGTCTGCTGCTTCTATTTGGCTGGAGCCTTGCCGTGATGGATGGAGACACGTGATTCCACTTGTAAATGTTGCCCTAGTTTTTCTTATCCAGGTCAACCTTCGAAGGACCTTAGGTCACAAATCCAGCCAGACAGGGGACTGTATTCCCCCTCAGGACTTACACTCACTGGCTGCGTGCACCTCGGAAAGAAATACCCACGTGCCCTCTCCCTGGCCATCTGGATTCTAGTTTGTGCAGCGGAACGGCTGACTTTTCTCCTTCCATTATTTTGTTATTGTTTCTACCTGCATGAAGTCGGTGGGGAGAATGAGCTTGGAGATCATGCTAGACAGGAATTGAAGTTATACCTTATCCTCGGAATACATTACACCAAGGCAATTTGGTTGGAACAGGCAGTTACAGTGGGACTGTGGCAGAAATGCAGATGTCAGCCCGCCCCCTGCCCTGTTTTGTCTCCAAATAGGATCTGTCTCCAAACAGGATCTGTTTCTTGACTTGATTTGTCTTTCTTCCCTTCTAAAAAATCTTTTAAAAAATTTAATGTTTATTTATCTTTTAAAAAGACAGAGGGCGAGAGGAGAAGGGGCAAAGAGAGAGAGAGGGAGACACAGAATCTGAAGCAGGCTCCAGGCTCTGAGCTGTCAGCACAGAGCCCAACGCGGGGCTCGAACTCACAAACCGTGAGATCATGTTCTGAGCGGAAGTCATGCTTAACCACTGAGTGCCCAGGTGCCCCTAAAAAATCAGTTTTTTGAGGTAGAATTTATATTTGATAAAATTTGCCATTTTCAAGTATTCAATCTGCTGAATTTTGACAAATGTATAGAGTCACGGAACTACTTCCACAGTAATAATATAGAACACTTCTTGTCACCTTAGATGTTCTCTCCAGGGCTTCTTGCAGCCAACCCCCTCCTCCTACCCCTGCCCCTGGCATACTTGGTCTCTTTCTTAAATATGAAGTGGGATGTGAGCAGCCTGAAAACTGCAAGGTCACATAAATACCTAGTTTTTGTTCTTAATCTCCAATAATTGCATTTTGCTGGCCATTTCCTAACTGGCATGCTGAAGAATCAGGAATGGTTAAAATCTATCTTTTGCTACTTATTTGCATCTGAACTCATCGTCTTTGTTGACTTGTTACACGAACATCAGAGATAACGTTTGCTCCAGGTTTCCAAACAGAAGACCTGTAATTGACATCTGTCTGGGGCTCAAAAGAAAGCAGTCTGGGCCTAAAGACAAAAAGATGCCCCATTGAGATGAAATATAAAAAATGATCTCCTACTTCTCCTCCTTTATCTTTTGGTTAGATTTCAGTAAGATTTTGTGTCTGAGACATTGTCACCCTTATTCTATTACCCTATGGGAATTGGAAGAGATACGAAGTAATGAACAAAACTAAGCAAGGAATGTGGGGAGGGGCAATGGTGGTGTGAACGTACTGGGGTGAACAAAATACATTAGAAACCATTTTCTGGGCATGCAGGAAGTATTTTGGGCTCTGGGATACCAACCCAGAATGAGCTGTGGGGTCTTGCCCACTGGGAGCACCCAGTTGAGTAGAGGAGGAAGCCACATAATCAGGCACTGGCGAGATGACTGGATCCTGCAATGACCGAGGCCGTGCTGTTGGTTCCTGGGACACATACAAAGAACATGGCATCCATTCTTCCATCAGGGAAGCCTCCTGGAGACCGTGATATCCAGGCTTCAAAAATGTGAAAAGTGAGAAAACCTGAGAATTTGTTTCTTTGGATTATTCACGGTAATTAGCGATTCATAAATGAGAAATTGGAGACTATTTAAAATTAAGTGGTATTATGCAGAAGCATGGAAGAAGTGAGACACATTAAAAAATGCAATCTGAATCAGATTCCATGCAAATGTAAGGTGATTCAATGAATTCATAAAGAGAGAAATGGAGGGCGTTCAGACCCCGCGTTACACTTGTTTCTCAAGCCTCACTTCCCACAGAGTGACACTCAGGGTCCAGAGGAGCAGAACCTCGAGCTTAGGAACCTTGAGACTTTTATAATTGGCAGTAAGCCTGCCTGCCACTCTCTTTATTTTAATGTGTAGGAAGCAAACGTGTCCTTTTCTCTGAAGGAAGATCCTTCTCTGTCTTTCAAGGCTCTTTACTATACAAACGTCCTGGAAAGGATAGCATTCTTGAAAACAGAGTCAGTGCCTCTGTGGGAAAGACAAGCAGAAACAGAGATGTACAGACAAGTTGCTTCAGTCATTGTTTGGTAGAATCATGAAATCAATGTAAAGGGTTTACACACATAAAAGAATGTTTCCTGTTGTAGAGTAAGCATTGTGTAAGGAAACTTTTCCTTTGTTATATCTACATGTAAAAACATTTTTTCACCTTTTTTTCATCGGCAGTAAGTTTGAGACACATTGGGTAAGATATTATTAAATACACAGAGTCCTTACATTCCAGGTGACATCACGTGGCTTGCATTATACCCAAAACACTGCAATAGCAACATGTATATGTTGGGGTTCTTCTAATATAAATCACAAATACAATGCCATATAGACTGCATATTCTAATCATGATTGATAAACACATTCAAATGCTATTTTGGAGACTAGAAAATTTTAGATACTATATCATGTGGGTTTTCTTTTTTTGACTAAATGGAGTCTTAGGAAGATAAATTTTACCTCAAGTTTCAGGTAGATAGTGGGCAAAATGCGTATTCTGAGTTTAGACCACTTAGAGAATAAAACACAGTGTGGGGAAATTTACATTACCAACCGAATTGATGCTTTGCCATGCATTGGAGTTAATAAAGAACACACACATAAATTAACAAATATTTGACATCTTAACAGCTCCAAAGCAAATATTTATTTCATCTGACTTGAGTGCCTATGAAATAATGTTCTGGACAGATAAAATGAATGTTGTGTCCTTAATGTATTTGTTAAATTCAAGATTTTAAAAAACACTTTACACAAAAGACAAAATTTCATTAAAACTAATTCTTAAAAGTCCAGTTTCTGTCTGCGTAGTTATTTATGATATCTTTGCTTAGATATGGGAGTGAAAGTGGGCAGTGCCCCAGAAGGTGGCATTTATTACGTGTACACATGCTGATGGTGGAAAGCAGGGGACTGCCAAGCCAGTTAAGTGGAAAGTGGTTAAAGAAATTTCTACTGTGTGTTATTCAATTCTTGTTGCTATTAGTATTTATACAGAATATAGGCACTGCTTATTTTCAACACCTAGGATAAAAGGTTAATTTTGAAAGTCCAGTTTGCTTCAGTTCACAAACCTATTATTAGTTTTTAATTAATTAATTAATTTTATTTTAGAGAGTGAGAAAGAGAGGGAGCACACAAGCGTGGAGAGGGGCAGAGGGAGAAAGAAAATTCCAAGCTGGCTCCATCCTCAGCAAGGAGCCCAATGGGGGCGAGGGGCAGGGCTGGATCGCATGAGCTTGGGACCTGAGCCGAAAATCAAGAGTCAGGTGCTCAACCAAGTGAGTCACCCAGGCACCCCTATTATTTTACATCTACTTTCGTATAATGTTCATTGGTATATATTTATTCTTTAGAGCCTCTATCAACTTGTTACTGAAAAAAAGCAACCTCCTTGCTATCATATCCCTATGAAGACAACATCGCTGTCCCACGTGTAATTAAATTTTTTTCTTCATCACAAAGTTTCTCTTAATGATTCCATGTTATATTTTATCAATGTCTATCTCTATTGTCACCCGGGTACTAGAACCCTTCTTGGAACTATGACCTTTAAACTCATTCATTGTTCCCAGGGCAACTTCTTCAATTCTTCAATCTCTTCCTCCAAGGATAAATGCCCCAGAGCTTTGATCGTCCCCTTGGTGCTTTGTACAGTACCACAGTGAATGGGGCGGCATTAGAAGGCAATGACTTCAGTTAAAGGCTTCTGGAAGTACATTTGGAGGACCTATATTGACTCTAAGGTTACACATTCCAGATTGATGGACCATCCTGTGACAACCTTTATGTCAAGTAGGCTTTCTCAGTTTCTCTTCCATCTCAGCCTCTGGGAGGAAGGTATGTGTAAAGTATCCCGGGAAGTGTAAGACACCAGGAGGGGTTTCTTCCATTATGAAAGCCCAGAATCAAGGCATATTTTTCAGCTGCATAGAGGATGGTTTGTTCCTGCAGATGGAGGTACAGAGAAAAATCCATAGAAACATACAGATGTAAACGCAGACGTGTTTAGAACATCACAGAAACACCAAAGAATAAAAAGCCAAGTAAAATTCTTCAGTATGGGTCTGTCCACGTCTCCCAACGCAGAGAGAAGCGATTTCGAGTGTGTCTACACAAGCGCTGAAGAAAAACACAAACAAACAAACAAACAAACAAACAAAAAACATACAGATCTCTCTGAAAATGGCTTGTAATTTCTTTGGTTCCTCAATCATCTGCGATGGGCAGTCTAGGCTGTAAAATAAAGGCTAGACTTTATGTCAACCATACGTCGTCGTTCAGAGAGACTGAATTGAAATTTGCACAAGGCACTCAGCTCCTTCCCTGCGTGGAAAACGGGCTCCGTCACATCCGAGAGCGATCTGCAAACCCGAACACCGCGCCGACCCTACTCAAGAATGCTGAGCCCCGCCAGGGCTCCCGGAGCCCGCCGCCCGCCGCCCCGCCCCCCAGGATCACCCCGCCCCGGGGGCGGAGAGCAGGTAGCCCCGCCCATGCCCCGCCCCCTCGCGTAACCCGGATACACACCCACGCTCCCCTTTCACCTCCCAGCCGTTGGCTAACGTGGAAGTGGGACCCGCTGGCCGGCTGAGGAGCCCGGAGCGCGGTGCCCTGGGCGGTTGGGTGCGCGGCACGGCGCCGGAGGA
>NC_043714.1:8336727-8380012 GCF_006229205.1 Suricata suricatta | reverse complement strand
GCGAGATGCTGGCCGTGTCGGTGCTGGCGGCGGTGCGCGGCGGCGACGAGGTGCGGCGCGTCCGCGAGAGCAACGTCCTCCACGAGAAGTCCAAGGGGAAGACGCGCGAGGGGGCCGACGACAAGATGACCAGCGGGGACGTGCTGTCCAACCGCAAGATGTTCTACTTGCTCAAGACCGCCTTCCCTAACGTGCAGGTGAGCGCCGGGGGCGGACCGGCGGCAGCGCCCAGCCCGGGTCGCCTCGCGGGCCACCTCGGAGCGAGTCCCAGCGTCCTGGCTCCTCTGACAGCCCCCAGGCTCCCGTTTTGCAGACCTGGAGATCGAGACGCGGAAGTTCAGGTGCTCAAGGTCGTGCGCACTGTTGACCCAAGAGCTGGGTGAGGTTGCGGGTACTCGGGGCCCTCGGCCTTCTGGTCCCTCCCCAGGTCTGTGTACGCGCTGGGTGCCTGCGATCAGAGAGGCTCTTGGTGCTGGGTGGGCCTTCCATGGCTGTGAAAGTTGACTTCCTTCCCCTTCCCATCTGCAGGCCCTTCTGTAAGATGAAGGGTTGGACGAGAACCCTCATGGCCCTCTAGCCATGTGATTGCTGGTAGGGTTGTTTCTACAGAATACACATTTACCAGGACCTAATCGAGGACCACGAAGTGTAGACGTCTTGTTGCCAAACTCTTAATGTGCAGGGCAATGTGGGAGGCACGCTTCGGATTTACCTGAGCTGTAGTGATCAGGACCCTCCTAAAGGCCTGTATTTGGGGAGCTCTTCGAAGAAGTGTTTGGAAGTTTATTTCCCAGCACCTTCATTTCAGCTCCCCCCTCGTATTTTCTACAGAGAATAAGAATTAAAAAATACTTGCCTTTTACTTGGGTACGTTTCTGGGGAAGGAACTGACATCTCAGGTAAATCCAGAATTTCCGATTTGTTGTTAATACTTAAGGAATTCTCGTTTTAGTGGAGCTGCTGTTGAATGAATAACGCTTTTGAAAATGTATCGGAATTCCAGAGGAAGTGCTTCACCTCGCCTAGCAGTACTTTGTAAGGGTGTGTGTTAACTCACCTAATGGTAGATTTTTGGCTACCGGGAAGAAGCCTTGTTTCCAGTGGAATTCTATTAATTAGATCAACAGTGAAATCTGAACCCCAGCCTCTTTGGAAAGTATCTGACCTTTTACTGTTGTTCTTGGAAGAGTGAGGAGAGTATTGTCATTGTAGAGTTACTTGTTTTGTGTAACCCTCCGTCCAGTTTATTGTATTATTGCCTAGGTTCTCTTTTTTCCCCCCTCTTTCCATCTGTCATCTTTTTCTTACTGTCGTTTTTTTTCTTTTCCTAAAAACTTTTTTTTCCAGGGGGAGGGAACATTGGCTCCGTTTCATGAGCTGCTGGCTACCAGATGTTACTGCCACGAGAATTCTCAAACAAGGCACAGAACGTTTATTTTCCTTTTGTCCTGCCCTGCTTTATCATCACAGATAATACGTATCTTGTGTTTGTAAGATGTGCTGGTAAAATATCTTTTCTCCAAAAGATACAATTTTCTCTCTGAGAGTTTGTGGAAGAAACAGAGGCGTGTCACAGAAGTCGATATGGAATAGTTTACATCAGTAGAAATGGTAGCTATTTCTTGGATTTATTTCAGGCACCCAGATAATGGCACACACAACTTCTTTGGATCCTTACAGCACCTTTAGGAAGTAAATTTTATTTATGCCCAGTTTGCAGATGGGACTGTGAGGTGCATGGCACACCATCATTTATATGAACTAATTCTTCATTTTAGCTAGATCTTTAGGATCTGCTTAAACCTGACAGTGTCATTTCCTAGGGAAAACATAAAATTGTAGGAGAGTCAAAGCCACAGTAGTAAAATGAATCAAACAGAGTTGACATTCGTTTTTATTTTTAAAGGTAAAGACAAAAATATTCTTCAGTAACCAAAACATTACCTATGTGCACATGTGTGTTCACATGTGAACCAGACCTTTGGCTTTGGGGAACTTGCACAGGATCGTGCAAGTTGTATTCTCACTTTTTAGCAAACGCGAAGGGAATGCCTGCCAAGTGGTGAGCTGCATTTTATTACACACACAAGCTAAGCTTTCCGAATTGCAGATGTTGGGAGCTCTGCCTTTATGTAAAGTAACTTTTTGTTTTCTCGTGACTGAATAATATTTAGATGTGCACCTTTAGTGTTGGACTTTTGCTGGCGTAGAAGAGGTCACATTAATTTTGGATTTGTTGTTAATACTTAAGGAATTCATCATTTTAACAGAGCTGCTGTTGAATGAATAACACTTTTGAAGATGTATCAGAATTCCAGAGGAAGCGCTTCACCTCGCCTAGCAGTACTTTGCAAGGGTGTGTGTTAACTCACCTCACGGTAGATTTTGGCTACCGGGAAGAAGCATCGTTTCCAGTGGAATTCTATTATTAGATAAACAGTGAAATCTGAACAACCCCCCCACCTCCTCCATCCCCAGCTTAACATTATACAATGTTAAGCATACTGTCATCTTGAACGGCCTTTTATCATTGTGTTGTTAAGACTAGAGGCCAAACGTTATAGCCTTCGAAGTAGAGACTTAGCCCTGGATTTGTTTTTCCCCTCTCTTCATCTCCCAGCACCCAGAATATAGTCCTAAATGTCTAGTTGTTTTTGAAGCCTCACCTGGATTTTTTTTGTAATGATTTAAAGTTCCATCCCACTCAGTTTACCTCCGTGTGGAAAATTAGCGTTGATAATCCACAGACACTTTCTTCTTTTATCCTGATGTCCTGTGCAAATAGAAGTCTCTTATTTTTTACCAGAGTTTTCCTGTCTGGAGTAAGGGGCTTGAGCTTTCCTCTCTCATGTTTGTTCCTCCGTACAAGGATATAGACCAGGTGTCTCTCTAGAATACTCGTGTGGGGGTAGTGTTGCCCTCAAGGGACATTTGGCACAGTCTGGAGATTTTTGGTTATCACAACTGGAGGTGGAATGCTACCGGCATTTACTGTCCCGCAGGTAGACAGTAGACATCTCACAATGCATAGCATAGCTCTCCATAACAAAGAACGATGTATCCTCGTTTTTCCATTGGTGCCAGGGTTGAGAAACCCTACTCTAGAGAAGTGAGTGTTATCCTAAGAAAACTCAAGTGTGGCCTGGGATCCCTGGATTTCCTTTGTGGTGTTCAACCATTCTTATGTTAGGGATCTTGGGAGAGACCTCAGGGCAGCTTTCCTTAAACACGTTGACTCTGCTGGATTTTATTATGTGAAAATAATAGTCTCTGCAGCCATTTATGTGGCACTTTAATTATATTCTTCTGGAGAGTGATGAAAAGGAAGGCTGGAGATCATTTTTTCGGAGTGGATTTACAGCTACAAAACAGATACACTTAGATTTATAGCTTCGATTTAATATACAGGGATCTCTGTATCTGAAAGCCTTCTGTTCTCAGCTTGACTTGTTCAAGTGTTTTTTTTTTTTGTTTGTTTGTTTGTTTTGTGTTTTAATGTTTTATTTACTTTTACAAGAGAGAGCATGAGCTGGGGAGGGACAGAGAGGGGGACAGAGGACCCGAGAGGGGGACAGAGGACCCAAAGTGGACTGCGTGCTGTAGCACCTAGCTCATTGTGGGGCTTGAACTCATGGATGGTGAGATTATGACATGAGCCAAAGTCGGACACTCAAATGACTGAGCCACCCAGGCACCCCAACTTATTCAAAGTTTTTGACAAGGAGTCATCTGATTTGAAGATCAAGCATGGTGCTTCAACCTGATGGGAATCTTGGGCCTGGACTTCCTTGATCTTTAGGATGGGAGTTAAACTCTTCTTCCAACAGCAATACTCATTGGAAGACTTTGAGAAGTTTAATATAGTGCTAAGAGCACTTACCTGTACAGCTTGTCCAGCCACCTGCCTATGTGATCCTGGACAGTCATTTCACGTCTTCGAGCTACAGTTCCTCTTCTGTATAATCGAGATAGCTAGTAAATTTGATAATTAGTGTAGACCTAAGTACTGCCGACAGAAAAAAAAACAAGTTGAAAGGAGCTCGCCCAGTATTGGTGGTAGTATAGTAAATTCCGGTATCCTGAGGAGTCTGAATCTGATGCATATGGGGAAATCACTGTGGAAGAAATGAGGAAAGTAGTCATATGCCAAGCTCAAAAAGGTTGGATCTGATCTTTAGTTTAGTCCTTGGGTATGAAAGAGGGCCAGATTTACCTGACTTTTTTTGAAGCCTGCAATATACCGTACTTTGTTTGGGCTGTGGGCGTTTAGAGGTGGGTGAGACCAGTTAGGAGAGAGTTCAAATAGGCTGTGCAAGAGATGAGGCCCAGAACTCAGCTAATAGGAGAGTTATAGTCAGCTTGGTTTATTGCCTAATGTTTATTTAGTGCTCCCTAAGCGCAAGCACTGAATTCAGCTTTCTATTTCTGTCATTAATTTACTCTTGACAGCAATGTAGGAAGTTAAGTACTGTTGCCTCCATTCTGCAGATAAAGAAATTGAGGCTTGGAGAGGGTAACTAATTTATCAAATGTTGCACAGCTAGAAAATAATTTTAGCCTTGCAGAGATTGACTTAATGGCCTGAGAATCATCTCAGTTCTGTTTAATTCTGTGTATAAGGCAATATAGGAGGTACAACCATAGTGTCCTCTTAACTAACCTGTAGTGCTTTGAAGGATCAGAAGAGCTCAGGGTAGACTCCTGGAGACTAGTTTGGAGGGGTAAACCAGTTAGGAGGTTTTTTCAAGTGAGAGATGACACATTTTAAATTGAGAATATGGGTATGGAGAGGGAGAATTGGAAGGATATGAGAGAAGTTCTAAGGATGTTACAAAAATGACCCCTTTATATCAGATTTTCACAGTTGGTATTGAGGAGTGCATGATGACAAGTCAGGGAGCGGATTCCGAGTGCCATCTTTGACTTGTGAAGTTACAGTTGCCTTCAGTATGGCTGAGGGGACATTGTTAAGGAGGTAGTTGAATACATTGGTCTGAAGCTCCAAGACACATCTGAATTGGAAATAGGAATTTGTGAGTCATCAGTGTTGTGATCGTAATTGACCCTGTTGTGAACGGGATTGCTTATGGAAAGACTGTATCGTGAAAGGGGAAGGTTGATCAAGGGCCTACAGCCAAGGATAACACAGATTGAAAATAATCATTTAACAAGAATAATAGCATCCAGCCTTTATTAAATGCTTTCTCTGTGTTGAGCACAATACTAAGTTTGTTTGTTTTACCGATTGTGTTTCATTGATTCATCCAAAGAACCCTGTAGGGAGACTTCTAGCAGCTCAGAAAGATTAGGGGACTAACCTAGATAAAGTCACACTCCCAGTAAATTGAGGTGCTGGCCGTGATAGACCATATACTCTTAATAATGGTTCTGTATGGGGAATGGTCACTGGTGAACTTTGTGAAAATTTGCTTGGTGGCTTGATAGAAAGGAAGCCAACCTGAAAAAGATGGGCAATTAAGAAAATGGAGATAGTAAAGATGAGGCTTTCAAGAGATTGGACTTCTAAGGAGCTTGACTGGGGTCTTCTATGGGACTAAGAGAGGTTTCTGTGGATTTTTTTCTTTTTGGTATTGTTTTTAAGATGTGACACAAACACTAGAGCATACCTAATTATTTATAGATACATACCTGAAAGATGGTATTGATAGTAAAAGGCTTCCGAAAAGGTGAAGAAAGAGCTGTGTTTATCCATCTAGAAAATAGTTGTTGAATGCTTATTAGGTGATTGGGTATGAGGCACTATATATGAAAACATTATAGGATATAATGATTTATAGGAAAAATATAGTAAATGGTACCTTCTTATGGCATTAACCAAAATCCTCTGCAACCCCAGAGTAACTGAACTTTCATATGAATAGCTTTAATTGTGCTTTGGAGTCTTGATTTCCTATTCAATTCCCTATTGAGTACTGAGACAGGCAGTAGCAATGAGGGAGGGAGAGTAGATTGAGTGGAAAGGGTTATGGAGGAGAAATATAAGTATGTTGGCAAAGAATAATGTCAATTCAGAAGTATTTAACACCTACTGTGCCAGGGACTGGTTTGTGCAGGGGGACAGGGCTACCGTAATGAAGAAATTGTGTCCTTGAACTCATAACACTTACGTTCTGGTAGGTCAAGATATAGAGTACACATGTGATCAAATAAATTGATTTCAGATACCGATAAGGATTTTGACGAAGAAAAAATAAGACCATGTCAGAAGAGTGAGTGGGGACTTCTGCTTTAGCCATAAGAGTCAGGGCCACAGTGAGGCACTGCCATTTGAACTCAGATCTGAAGGGTAAGAAACAGACCATCCTGCAGAGATTTGAGAAAAGTGTATATGAACAGAAGAGGAAAAATTAAGGAAACACAACATTGCCAAAGGAACATGACTTTCTAGTACAAAGTGCAAAGGCCCTGAGGCCAAGGGACCAGAAAAGACAAGTCTGGAGTGTAGTATACATAAGGATGCAAATAGAGAGAGGCTCCTGGGACCAGATCATGCGGGCCTTACTTTGTAGATGATGGTAAGGAGTCTGGATGTGATCCCTGTGTAATGAGAAACCTTTGGCACGTTTTAAGCAGGGACTGACCATAATCTGATTTAGGAAGATGGCATTTTACTGGGTTGCAAGGGGGCAGTTCCATAAAGGCAGTGATTTTGTCCCTTTTGTTCATGGTTATTTCCCAGGACCCCTAAGAGTTCAGAATAAGTGGTCATGAATAGCTATTGACTGAACGAATGAATCCATGAATGCACTATAGGAGGCAAGAGCAATTGAAGGCTATTTTAGAAATCCAAGTGAGAGATGGACGGCAGCCTAAACGAAGGTTTGCTTGGCATACGTAGCAATAGTAGTTTCATGTATTTGCAGTTGGGGGTAGAATTTCCAGAACTTCCTGGCTGGTGAAAAGTGGACAAGAATTGAGAGAAACTTTCTGGTTTGCTCTTACCAGCTGTGGATAAGGCCGTTTCCAATGCCGTGTAGTGGGTTTATTCAGTTCCTAAGTGTGTAATGGCAGCGGCAGGTGACGGATGCAGTTGTGCCGAAGCAGAGGAGGACACTCTACCGCTGTTCTTGTTCTCTTGCTCCACTTATTTCTTCCTCACCCGACTCTCAGGGAAGATGTTTTCAGATGCAGTCCTGCACTTTGTTAGGTCCTACTCCTCTGAAAGGGCCTGGAAAAGCTGCCTTGAGGTCTAGGCCAAAGTCTGCATCACAAGGCATGGTAGTTGCCACCCAGACCTGGCACTGCAATTTTTGCAAACTCGAGGGGTCAAGATGCAGAAACTACTTTGCATTTTCTGGGAGTCACATTTGTTGCTATTTTAAGTTCCCTCACAGAATGTTGATTTTGGTCTTCATCCCCAGAGAGGAGTTCCTTTGTAGGCCTCTGAGAGTCCAGCAGATAAGTTCCAGCACAGCACTGGGGCCAAAAAACGAAAAGAAAATTAAGAATAGCTGTATTGATGAGAGTAAGAGAAATGCGGTCACTTTGCTTGCACCACCCCTCCCTCAGGAGAGCACAGTGCCGTGCTAAGAGAGACCCCTTGAAGCCTGCAGTTTCGCCCACAGGAACGCGCCTTTGCCAGCCACGCAGGACAGTGCCCGAGAAACCACTTCTGTCTCCTGTCACCTGCATGGCGGAAGTGATCGGCAAGACTGAGGGGCTGGGAGAGGCTGCGGGAACACATACCCCAGGGCTCATCTGAAGGGGTGCCACTAACCTCTTTGTAGACCCCCATCGGGGAGGCTGCCCACGAGTCGCTGGGGACTCCTCACCATCAGAGCCCCTCAGCTGACTCCCTGGCACCCCCAAACACTCTACATGTCTTGCCCACACCCACTCCGCCCAGCCACGTTGACCTGATTTTAGCATGTGCTGCTGTAGACAGTGAGTCGGAGCCTTTGTAAATGGCCAGCACCCAGGTGCAGAAGGAGAATAATTGAGGAATTGGGAAACACCCACCTCCTAGCGTACCACCCTAGAGAAAACAAATGGGAGGCTCTTAGTACCGGTGGGCTTGGTGGGATCAAGATAAAGCTTATAATCTTGAGAATTATCCTCCACGAGGGAACAAGAAGTGTGGAGAAGAAAATTTTCTATCCGTAGAAAATGTGCAAGAAAACCCTAGATTCCCACATCAGACTCAGGGTGAAGACAACTCTCTCCCAAAGTCAGTCAGTAAAGACTGGAGGAGGTGCCTCCTTCTGTAAATGTCAAGGCAGCAATGCAAGGCTTCACGGAATACACAGAATAAAGGAAGCACAACATTACACATAGGAATATGATTTTCTAGTACCTGACCCTGCCAAAACAGAGATCTACAAATGGCCTGTCAACAGATTCAAAGTAATTGTTTTAAGGAAGCTCAGTGAGCTTAAGAGAACGCAGACAACTCAAGGAAATCAGGAAAACAATACTTGAATGAAAGGAGAGATACAACAAAGAGATAGAAGTGAAGAGTGAAGAAGCCTGTGTGCATTATGGGGGACCATCAAGTGTAACTCTTCACATTTTGGGAGTCTCAGAGAGAGAGACAGAGACAGAGAGAGAGAAAAGCGCAGAAAGTCTATGTAAATAATAGCAGCTGCAACATTCCCAAATTAGGGAAGAGAATGGGACATCCAGGTACATGAAGGTCATAAGTTTATAAACTCAGCTCAAAGAGGACTTTATGGAGACACATTATAATAAAACTCAAAAGTCAAAGACAGAATTTTGAAAGCAGCAAGAGAAAAGAAATTCATCTGATATGAGGGAACCCCCTCCTAAGGCTATCAGCAAATATTTCATCAGAAACCCTGCAGGCCAGGAGAGAGTGGGGTGATATGTTTGATCAGAGTGCTGAAAGCAAAAACAAAAATAAAACTGCCAACCAAGAATACTTTACCTGGCAGCACTCTCCTTCAGAAATGAAGAATAAATAAAGATTTTCCCAGATGAATAAAACCAGAGGGAGTTCATCACCACCAGATCTGCCTTATAAGAAATGTTAAAGGGAGTTCTTCAAGCCAAAATGAAAGGATGCTAAATAGTAACATGAAAACAAAGTATAAAGTTCACTGGTAAAGTATATAGTTACATTCAGAATATTCTAATGTAATAGTGGTATATAAAAGACTTTAATATAAAAGTTAAAAGAGGAGTATTTTCTAAACTATACAACTACAAAAATTTGTTAATGGATATACAATATAGAAAGATGTAACATAACATCAAAAATAAAATGTTGTGAAGGGAAAGAGGGAAGAGTTTATATGCAATCAAAGTTAATTTGTTATTGACTAAAAATTGACTGTTATAGCTATAAGATATGTAAGTTTTATGGTAACCACAAAATAAAAACCTGCTAGACAAAGGATGCAGAGAAGAGAATCAAAGCGTATCACCCTGGACTATGATCAGAGCACAAAGGAAGACAGCCAGAGAGTAAGAAAAGAACAAAGAAGATACAAGAAGCCAGAAAGCAATGTACAAGGTGGCATTAGCAAGTCCATATTTACTAATAGTTATTTGAAATATAGACGAACTAAATTCTCCAGTCAAAAAACAGAGTAAGTGAATGTATTAAAAAAAAAAAAAGTGAATGCTACCTACAGGAGACATATGGCAGCTTTAAAGATGCAGATAGGATGGATCAGAGTGAAGGGATGGAGAAAGATATTCCATGCAAATGGAAACCCAGAGAGAACAGAGTAGCTATAGTGGTATCGGACAATGTAGACTTTAAAAAAAACGAACAAGGGACATAGGAGATATTATATAATGATATAAAAGGGTCGGTTGATCAAGAGACTATAACAATTGTAAATACATAGGCCCCCAGCATCAGAGCACTAAATATATTAAGCAAATATTATAAATCTGAGGACAGAAACAGCAATGCCATAATAGTAGAGACCCCAACACCTCACTTTTACTGGTGGATAGATTATCTAGACAAATCACAAATAAGGATATAGTGGACTCATACTATACTTCAGACCGATGACAGGTGCTGCGAGACACATATAGACCATTTTATCCAACATCAAAGTCACATTGTTCTCAAGCTCCCAAGGAATACTCTCCAGGGCAATAATCCTGTAAGGCCAGAAAACAAGATTTAACAAATTAAAGATTGAAATCATATCAAACAGCTTTTCTGACCACAATGGTGCAAAACTAGAAGTCAATGACAGGACAGAAGCTGAAAGATACACAAATATGTGAAAATTAAGCATCATAATTCTTGAACAACCAATGAATTGGAGAAGAAATCAAAAGAGAAATGGAAAAGAAATCTTGAAATTAACAAAAATGAAAGTACACCATACCAAAACTTACAGATTGCAGCAAAAGCAGTTTTAAAAGGGAAATTTACAGTGATAAATGCCTACATTAAGAAAAAAGAAATATCTCAGTTAAACAGCCTAACTTAACAGCTTAAGGAATTAGAAAAAGAGCAAACAAAGTAGCAGAAGGAAGGAAATAACTAAGATCAGATCAGAAATAGAGACCAAAAAAAAAAAAAAAGAGAGAGAGAGAGAGAAAAAGAAATAGAGACTAGAAGAGCAATAGAAAATACCAGCCAAGAGCTGATCTTTGGAAAAGAGATTAACAAACCTTTGACTAGTCAAAGATAAAAAGATTCAAATACGTAAATTCAGAAATGAAAGCATCAACATTATATCTGATTGCTACAATATACAAATGATCATAAGAAATTACGAACAATTATAGGCCAACAAATTGGATAACTTAGGAGAAATGGATAAATTCCTAGAAACAGACGACCTACCAACACTGAATTATGAAGAAATAGAATGGCTGGACAGACCTGTAAGGAGATTGAATCATAGATTTCCCAATAAAGAAAGTTCCAGGATTAGATGTCTTCCCTGGTGAATTCTACCAATGAAAAATTAATACAGACCCTTCTGAAATTATTTTTCAAAATTGAAAAGGAAATGGTTTTTTTAATACTGATTTCATAAAGTGAGCACTTCCAAACTTGCTTTATGAAGTCAGCATTACCCTAATACTATATCTATGCAGGGACACTATAGGAAAACTACAGACCACTATTCCTCATGAAGATACATGCAAAATTTTTCAACAAAATGCTAAAAAACTGAATTCGATAGCACATTATAAGGACGAGACACCATGCAAGTGGGGTTTATCCCTGGAGTGAAGGATGATTTGAGTAAATGCAAGTCAATCAATGTGATACACCACATTATCAGAATGAAAGGCAAAAATCATATGATTATCTCAAAATAAAAATATAAAAAGCATTTGACAAAGTCCAATGTTTTTCATTATAAAAACTTAACAAGGTAAGTATAGAAGGAATATACCTCAACATAATAAAGGCCATATATAAGAAGCCCACAACTAATGGTACTCAGTCATGAAAATCTAAGAGCTTTCTTTAATATCAGAAGGGCAGGGATGTCCGTAGCACTCCTATCCCACAGGGTACTGAAATCCCTAGCCAGAGCAGTTAGGTCAGTAAAAGAAATAAAATGCATCCAAAGTAAAATTGCTTGCAGATGGCATGATATTATAAAAGGAAACTGTAAAAGATTGTTAGCAAAATATTGTTCAACTCCTATTAATACTTCAGTAAAAATACAGGATACAAAGTCAACAAAAATCATGATTTTTTTCTTTTAAATGTTTTATTTATTTTTGAGAGACAACATGAGCAGGGCAGGGGCAGAGAGGGAGAAACACGGGATCCGAAGCTGGCTCTGAGCTGACAGCACGGAGCCCCCTGTGGGGCTTGAAGTCATGAACTGTGAGGTCATGGCCAGAGCCAAAATCTGATGCTCAGTGCTCAATGGACCAAGCCACCCAGGCGCCCCTATATTATTTCTATATATAAACAACAATGAAGTATTTGAAAGAGGAGTTAAGAAAACAATTCCATTTATGACAACATCAAAAACAATAAAGTACTTATGAGTAAATTTAACCAAGGAGGTGAAAGACCTGTTAGGATGCCTATTATCAAATAGACAAGAGGTAAATGTTAGCAAGCATGTGGAAGAAAGAGAATCCTTTTATACTGTTGGAGGGAATGTAAGTTGGTATAGCTATTATGGAAGGTAGTATAGAGGTTCCTCAAGAAATTAAAAATAGAACTACCATATGATCTAACATTCCCACTTACGGGAGTGTAGGGAATGAGGGAAGAGGGGAGGTGTTGGTCTAAGGGTCTGAACAACATGAGTAGATATGTAGGAAGATGACTGGGGTTAAGAATACTGTATTTTAGTAGATTTTAGTAGGTCTTAAGCATTCTCACCACAAATCAAAAAAGTAAATAGTGTGAGGCAGATGCAGTAATTAACTGGATTGTGGTGATCATTTTACAGTAAATACAAATATCAAGTCCCCACACAGTGCACTTCATATGCATGTGTAGCTTTCTCAGGGAAGCTGCAGGGAAAAGCCAAATATGTCACCAGTGCCACTGTCTTCATTCTTCTGTCATCGAGGTGAGTCATAATAGCTGGAAAGGAAAGTCATCCCACCATGATAATCCCTCCCTTTTTGCCAAAATGCCTTCTTCTTTTTCCAAGCAGGGGTTAAAAAAAAAAGAAAGAAAGAAAGAAAGAAAAGTATAGGGATTTTGATTGGACCGATAAGTTACTGATGCGAGAATTGACCTCTTTAACATTTTTAAGGGATTGGTGATATTTCATACAGCTTAATTTTCTCTACACTGTTTTTGCACATCTTGGGTAGATTTATTTCCAGATAATTTACTTCTTTTGTTAGTTTAAATGGCATCCATTTTTATATTAAATACTTTTTAATATTTGTTGCTGGTGCATAAAAAGTGCAAGTGATTGTTAAGTACTGATCTTATTATACTTAGAGGCTGTGTTATATTCTGTTACTCTATAATTTACCTACAAGTTCTTTTGGATTTTCTCAGTAATAAGTCATGAATTGCATGTTACAATTTCACTTCTTCCTTTCTGTCCCTTTACCTCCCTACACTGGCCCCCCTCCCTTAGCTCTCCTCAGTGGCCAGGACCTCGTGCGTGTTGTTGACAGAGGTTATGATGGAGGGCAGCTTGATTCTGTGACATGCCTGCAGGGACCTTCACCATCAGGTTCCGTTCGTTGCCACCCTCCTTCCCGGCCCCTTCCTTCTCGGCTCACTCTGCTCTGGCCACACTTGCCTCCTTGCTTCCTCTGAGCCTACCAGGCACACTCTCGCCTCCACGCCTGTGCACTTGTTACTCGCGCCGTGGGCTGGAAGGTGCTCCTTTAGCCTCACTTCCTTTAAATCTTCATTCTCATGCCAGCTTTTCCTCAGCTTCCCTATCTTTGAAAACAAACTTTACTGCAGTGTGATTTTACATACCAGTATAATTTGCCCATTGCAAATATCCAACTCACTGGCTTTGACTAGATGGGCTGCGTTGTACAACCATTGCCATTAATCAGTTTTACATTTTCATCACCTAGTGATGTCCCTGTGCCCAGTGACCACTGATCTGCGGTCCCGCCCCTGCCCCAGCCAACCACTGATCTGCTGTTTCCATAGATTTGCGTGTTATAGACACATAAGTGGAATCATACAGTACGTGATCTCTTGTTTCTTTCCTATTTCAGTTAACATAATGTTTTGGGGTTCACCCTTGCTATAATATGAATAGTACTTCATTTCTTTCTATGGCTGAATCATATTCCATTCTATGAATGTACCACATTTTGTTTATCCATTCATCAGTTGATGGACATTTGGCAGTTTGTAATTTTCCGTCAGTATGAATAATCCCAACGACCCTCTCTTACAGTACCCTCCTGCTCTCCTACAACATGTTTCCTGTGCTTCTCTGCTATATTTTACATCTCCTTATTATCACTGTTCAGCATATCACATGTTTTACTTGCTTGTTTATTGTTTAACTCCCTCCCTAGAGTCTAAGCTGCACAAAGCCAAAGATTTTTGTCTCCAATTGATCGCCGTTGTACATTAGTTCCTGGAACTCTGGCATGTAGTAGGCGATCAGTAAGAATTTGCTGAATCAATAAAGGAATAAGTGAATGGATGAATTGGGTGTTTACTGTACACTATATTAAAACATTTTTTTAATTTAAGTGGTTTTCTGGTTCTGAAATATTACTGTTTTTAACTTTCTCTGTGACAATTTGGGATATTTTAGGCACTTTCCACACGTTGTTGGTATTTGTGGGGTATTTACTGTGTGCGACTGTTTACTTATATTACTGTCGGTGTTCTCCTCACTCTGACAGTGGGGCGAGGGGTCTGGGCATGGCCTCACATGCAGTATAAACACAGGATCTGCTATGGAAGGGAGCTTGTCAGAAAGCACAGTACGCAAAAGCCTGCTTTGCTTTAGTCCTAATCCCCACTGGAAATTCACCTTTTGGGGACATTTTTCTTGCATGTATATGTTATGATTTGATAGAGGAAGTCTTTTGATAAGGTAGTGAATGAATAAAGTTGACAGTCTGTTATTAACCTAATTCTTTTTAATTTTTTTTCACATTTATTTATTTTTGAGAGACAGAGCACAAGTGGGGAAGGGGCAGAGAGAGAAGGAGATACAGAATCCGAAGCAGGCACCAGGCTCCAAGACGTCCGCACAGAGACTGTCACGGGGCTTAAATCCGTGAACCATGAGATTATGACCTGAGCCAAAGTCGGGCGCTTAACTAATTGAGCCACCCAGGCTCCCCTGTAATATATTAAATCATTATTTTATAAACCAGAGTATGTTTTCAGGATTCATTAAGGAGACTTACTATTGAAAGCAGTGGTTCCCTATTCCTTTATGCCTTTACATGTCTATATGATAAGTCTGATATATTTTATATTTTAATTTGTTTCCTACTAAATAAAAATAGAAGATTTGACTTTAGCATTTTATCCTGTAACTTACCTTTGGTTTTTAATGAAGAGAAGGCTGATCTTTTTTTGTCCCTTTAGATTACTCATTTCAGCCTTGTTTACATTTTTTAATATGCTAGTTTATTATCTGTTTCATTATTTCCAGGTTTCTTTTTACTATGGATCAAAGGTGTATTTTAGATGATGACTTTTCTAGGACATCATGTCTCTTAGCCTCCGTATATTATCTGTTCTTTTATATCCGTTGTCACTTTTCGCCTTCTTCTAGTTACCGTGTTCAGCTCAGTGTTCCATAGTATTGCCATCTATTTACACACTTTAGATCTATTGTTTTTTATCAATATTAAGCTTTAAACAGCTTGTTTCTTTGATGGTTAATTTCTCTACATTTCTCTATATTTGGATTCTCTGTTTTATAAATATTAAATAAATAGTACTTGAAAACAAGATGGTGCTGGAATTTCTTTTATATTTTTCTGTTTCACAATGAAATGCTGCAAAATAAAAATACTGACTTACCTACTTCCAGTTTATGTGATCTGGCCTGAAAAGTTTCTCTTTCTCTCATTTTCTGAAGGGATGCTTTTTCCTTTTTAAGTGTGTTAACTGTCATCTATTTTTGGTGCAGATAAATACGGAGGAGCGTGTGGATGCAGCTGATCAGGAGGTGATCATATGGGACCGTAAGATCCCCGAGGACATCTTGAAGGAAATAGGTGCCCCTAAGGAGGTGCCAGCAGAGAGCGTGACTGTCTGGATCGATCCACTGGATGCTACACAGGAATATACAGGTGATTTTACATGAACATTTATTTCAGACTTTGGATTGCCGTTATATGTTGGAGAATCAGCACGAAGATGGGCGGTATGGACTTGTTGGGAAATACTTTACCAGTTGTGCACAAACCTTTCCTGTTAGATTTTAAATCAGCTGGATTATTGCAGTGTGGTATGAAACCTTGGGATTGAATCCGTTATTCTCAACCTTTTTCTCCCCCCAAAACCATTGTATTATGGCATACTTTTACTGGTGGTCATGGTTCACTATATCACTGATCCTTCAGCGAAGGGACGTTTTTATCAGTCACAACAACAAAATGACTCCTGTTGGACACCTATTTATATATTTACATATAGAGTTATTCTATATTGAGGCATACATTATTCAGGTATTTATATAGCCAGAATATGATGTTTACTCATGATGTGAGGAATTGAGGGGTTATTGCATATATATCTAGTTTTAGAATTCAGAACAGTAAATCCTAGGCGCCCAGGGTAAGTAAGTAGAAAAATGGAGAATTCCTGCCCCACCCCATTGTCTTGTTTGTATTGTTGCCTAGGCCTAACTCAGATTCCATTTCTGTAGGTCCTCTCTCTTGCCTTCTTACCCAGATATATCCAATTCTTGCTTTCTCTCTGCTCTGTAGGCATATATAGTAAAGTTAATTGTTTACCTGTGTGCCCTCCTTCTACATGGTAAGTTCTTTGAATGTGGGCCTTTTCATCTTTGTATTCTAGTCCTTAAGCACTGAACTTAACCCATAATAGACAGTAGTCAACTATTTGGAGAACAGGAGGAAGACACTAGGTGTCTCATGGCAACAAATTAGAAACCATTTTGCGGAAGTAGGTAATAAAAATACACACTATTGAGTGTTTTTTTAATAAAAACTTTTCCTAAGCTGAGATTGGCCTCATTATGTAATGGTGATAATAAATATGAGCGCCTCTCTGGTGCAGGGACTATTCTAAGTATTTAACTTGATTTTCAAATTTAAAACTAAAATTTACAGTTATTTATTTTAATAATTTTTGTTATTGGGTTTTTTTGTTTTTGTTTTTTTTCTCCTAGAGGATCTTCGAAAGTATGTCACTACTATGGTGTGTGTGGCTGTGAACGGTAAACCTGTGCTAGGAGTGATACATAAGCCGTTTTCGGAATACACAGGTAAGAGATTGAGTAGAGCTCTCAAGAGTTTACGGTATTAAATCATTCGTCTGTCGTACTTACTGTCTTGCCAGAATCGCAGCTGTAGTTCGGTGATTATTGAAGTCAGTCCCCACCATACCGCACCCTTTCATTGGATACAGTGAGGATTTGGTGTTGGTAACGAAAATACATAATGAAGCAGAGCTCTCTAAACTCTCAGCAGAGGACAGAAACTGTGAATGACCATGAGAGACAGTGCTGAGGAATCCAGCTGGGCACCAGCTGTGTTCTTCTCAGTTTCTCTTGTGCTGCTGCTGAGGTTAAAGGTCCAGGGCTCTTATACATTGGACTCCAGTGGGTTCTGAGATCTCCCATCAGGTGGCCTTAGCCAAATCTGTTGTCATGGCAGGAAATGAGCCTGATACTGTGCTGGTGAAGGGCAGTGGCAGCCTAGCAACCTCAGCGTCAAAAATAGAAGGTGTTCTGGTGAAAGTCTCATGAATCAGGCTAATCCTCGTGAATCAGGCTAATCGAGCACTGTGCAGAGCTCCGTTTGACCTGCGTCCTCCACCGCCTTGATGTAGTCCTGTGTGCTAGCTTAGCGCGGACGGCAGGTCAGGTCTGCGGAGTCACGTTGGGAGTTGGGAGTGTGGAGGACTGTGCCAAAGAGCTTCCCAGGCAGCTCAAGGTGACCTGGCCCAAAGCCTCGCCAGTGCTGGTGGATAGGGGCGTGACATCTTGGTATCACCACAGCCATTATGCTGTAGTTGGCTAGAGAGACAGTGATAGCGTGGACTGTGGTTACAAGTCCAGAATGACCCCATGAGTTGTCATGATGTAGAAGTTGAGGGCGACAGTTGATGGTATAAGCAGTCTCCCCGACAGTCTGAAGGGATCAGCATACTTTTCGTTGGGAGTTCCCATCAAGAGGCCTTTTGACTCCACTACGATCAGGTTCTTGATGGTGACAGTATCCATTTTTCCAGTGCCAGCGCTGAAAGCAGCCCTGCTGATGAGGTGTAATGTGTTAAGTTAAGCCCCTCTCCAATTCATTTTCACTACAAACTAATTTTTAAGGTTGCCATAAAAACAAAAAACCCATAAACTGTCTCTGAACCACAGATATATTAACACAGTTTTGGCGGCTTGGAAGTTTAAAATAAAGGTGTTGGCAGAGAAATGTTCTCTCTGAAACCTATAAGGGAGAATTCTTCTGAGTGTTTCTTTTAGTTTCTAATAGTTTGAACAGCCCATGGTGTTCCTTGGCTTATGCACACATCACTCCAGCTCTGCCTTCACCATTTCATGGTGTTCTGCCTGCGTATCTGTGTCTCTGTGTTGCTTCTCTTCTTATGAAAACACCGTATTGGATTCAGAGTCCACCCTGCCCGGACACAAGCTCATCTTGGCTGATTACATCTACGGTAACCCCATTTCCACATAAGGTCAGATTCGGCTGTGCTGGGGATTAGGACTGCAGCATATCTTTTGGGGAACATAAACCCATGACCTCAGAATTTAGAATCTGACTTTATTTGGAAGTCAGGTCTTTACCGGTGTGGTTTAGGTGTCAGGAAGAGGTCATCCTGGATTAGGGTAGGTCCCTAAAGCAATGACAGTGTCCTTAGAAGAAGCTGAGATTACAGCAGCACCGGGGATAGGATGCTGGAGGCACAGAGATGGTAAGAACTAGGAGAGAGGCATGCAGTGAGTTTCCAGAAGGATTACACCCTGCCAATATCTTGATTTTGAACATTGAGCCTTTAGACTGTGAGAAAACAGATTTCTTTCCTCGGAGGCCACCATGTTTGTGGTAAGTTGTCGCGCCAGCCCTAGGAAACGAATACCCCAGCATCCATAGAGCTCTGTCATCTACTCCAGCCTTCTCCGCTGCGTCTCAGG
This sequence comes from Suricata suricatta, assembly GCF_006229205.1. Classification (NCBI taxonomy): domain Eukaryota; kingdom Metazoa; phylum Chordata; class Mammalia; order Carnivora; family Herpestidae; genus Suricata; species Suricata suricatta. The sequence goes on along the minus strand of NC_043714.1, from coordinate 8,361,281 downwards.
GGTGTGGCTGACACCGCGTAGAAGAGCTGGCTGTCAGGTGGACAGAAATGGAGACAGGGTTAATCTGGATTACTCTTAAAACGTATTTGCTTTGCAGAATAACCTTGTATTCCAAATCCCAGCTACTCCGAGATGGAGATGGGCCGAACATATACTTGAGTGTAGGTTCTGCATTTCAGACCAAATCTACTTTGTGTTCTTTGACTTTTTATCTTCTTTTCACAATTGAGATAGTTTTCACAGTTGACAATTTGATGAGCTACAGAAGATTGAGGTTGTTACTGTGACAGCGTGCCTGGAGATTAATTACATAATTGACTTATGGTCTGTGCATTGCTTTCACATCTTTCCTTTAATCCTTGCCGAGTAAGTTAGGATACAAGTTAGGCTGCTAATGCAGGCTTCTGTAGTAGAATGCATCCGAATACCTGAAGTTGAACAAACGAGTTGATTTCTCCCTTCTCTGACGGCGGCTGTGCGGGCAGGCCGGGCGTGCGGACCGCACTCACCTCCTGCTCTGCTCTGCTCAGTGTTGTCGCCCGCTTCTGCATGGGGACGGTTCTCTGCTTCTCCCACAGTTCGCCAGTGGAGCGGGTCCGCAGGGGAGATGTGGGGGACATTTTCTACTAAGGGTTTCACCTGTACGTTGCACACATCGCTTCCGCTCCCATCCCATTGACCAAAATGTGGCTGAAACCGAGCTGCAGGGAGGCTAGGAAATGCAGTCCCTATTCTCCGTCCAAGCATCCAGTTCAGGGCTGTGTCACTTAGGGGGAAGCTGGGCAAGTGGCGATTGGAACATAACTCGGCTCAGCAGTGCTGCTGTGCTTAGTACAGCTCGTGAGGGAAGGGCACACTCACTGCTGGTGCTCCCACTCACAGAGGAGAAAACGGGACTCAGGGTCATCCACTGCACTAGGAGCAGTCAGCCTCACACATGACGCCATTTCCAGAGCTCCACAGTTCCTAACTTCTGTGCAGAGCTTAATCATGTGACGTATACCGAAGATTGTGGTTACTGTGTGACAAGGGAGGGGGTTAATATTGCCGTTTTTTATAGATGAGAAAAGACGCTAGCAGCTCTTGCCATGAAACCCATGTTGTTACAGCAAGAGCTAACTACTACTTATTAATATCTGACACTTCTTTAGTATTTCTACAGTTTATGAAGTGTATTGACGTTGATTCAGTCCAAGCTCAGAATAACTCTGGAAAGATGAATTATAGTGACTTTCAACTTAAAAAAGAGAAAACAGACCTATAAAGCTTATGTACAGAGGCACGTGGGCGGCTCAGTTGGTTGAGGGTCTGATTTCAGCTCAGGTCATGATCTGACAGTTTGTGAGTTCGAGCCCTACACCGGGCTCTGTGCTGACAGCTCAGAGCCTGGAGGTGCTTTGAATTCTGTGTCTCCCTCTCTCTCTACCTCTCCCCTGCCTGTGTTCAGTCTCTCTCTCTCTCTCTCTCTCTCTCTCTTAAAAATAAATGAACATTAAACAAATATTCTAAAGATTATGTACAGGGCTTAAATGTTTGAAGTTCTCTCTGGTTCCTTTTGTAAATTTTTTTATTGAAGCATAGTTGATTCATCCTTTGACAGTGTTCCTCATTGCCTGTCTATATCAGTTAGGGTTGCATTTAGCCGCGTACAAAATAAATCTGATTACAGCAGTTAAACAAGTAAAGGTTTTATTTCTCTCACCTAGTAAGATGGCCAAAGGGTGGGGTGGTTCAGTGGCTTTATGATACTCTTAAGCTGCCTGACTTTTCACTTCTTTTCTTAGAAGGGGGCTTTGTGTTTGCACCTTCACAGAGCTGGGTGCTTCCAGTTACAGTGGCTCTGTTCCAGGCTGGAGAAAGAGGAGAGAAGAGGGCAAAAGAGATACTCCAGTTCTTTGTATTCACATTCTTTGAGCCCTGATTTTCACATCTGTTCATTTTAGGGGTGGGGGAGAATAGGGGTAATAAAATGCCCATTAAAAAAATCTTTATTCCATAAGAACATGTATCCTTGCCCCCTGTAGTCTTACCTCCCTTAAAATAACAAAGCCAGAAGTTTCTAACTTAGGAACAAGTTGTGTTCCACAGTGTTTCTGTAAGTTATAGTCAGATGCCCTGTTCTTCGGTGATGGAGCCCACTGGTCCTGTATGGGGGGCTTGAGGGGCTCGCGGGCCAGCACACGTTCCTGGAGACCAGCGTGTCCTTAGGTGTGTGTTGACCTTCTGTTCCTGTTTGGCTTGTGTCCTCTTTTCAGACTTATTTTCAGATCCAGCCTGTATTTGATGTTGGCAGGGTACCAACTGTCAAGTATTGTGTGTTTACCAGAATTTAGCTACACTTGGGAGCTAGATCATATTGTTACTGGCAGCAGCTCGAGAAGAACTGATCAAAATCCTTATCATACTTAGAAGTAGTTCGTTGCGTTTGAAATTCTGGGAAGCGACAAGTGCGTGAACAGTATTTTAACAACGTAATGTGTGAGTGTGGTGTAGCCACACGGGACACTTGTAGCTATTAGAAAGAAGTTAGAGTGTCAGAGGTCTGTGTAGCAAAATACCAACCACTTTTTGTTTCCCACTGGACTTTTTTTTTTAAGCATATCTTACAGATAGAATGAAACCTTTTAGCTGCTATTTTACCTTTTCATGATTATCCCTTCATATCAATCGTTTATTTAAGCACCTACTGAGTTTTAAATATGCTTGAAATCATTTGTCCCTGTGTTATGAGAGAATGTATTGAGAGTATGTAACATGAAGTGTATTTTTAAAATACTAAATTAGTCATTCTCACCTAAATTCTTCTGATCCGGGCTACGAAGAGTTGCTGTCTTTATTCTCTTACACAATACTGACCTCTAGAGCTACAGCTCTGTAAATTCACTTCTTCGTAGAACCGTGGTGTTTCATCATGGCTAAAAAGAACTTAGGGAATTTTTTTGTTTTTTCCTCTTTCCCATTTTTTAACTTTTATGAATAACTTCAGACAAACACAAATTGCACTGAATTTCCATATGCTCTTTCACCTGGATTTAACAGTTAAACATTTTTATGTTTGCTTCCTATTTTTTTCATGTACTTTAAAGAAAATGACAAGGATCATGAGGTCTTATTCCTATATAGTTCACTGTGCATCTCTAAAAAGGACATGTTTCTTCAGAACGGCACTGTTAATATAATATTAAAATTAACATTTATTCCCTAACTGATCCAGTACTCCTATTTTCCCCAGTTGTTTATTTATATTTTATTTATCTATTTTGAGAGAGGGAGAGAGAGAGAGAGCGAGCTCATGATTAAGGAAGGGAGGTGCAGAGGGGCGGGAGAGAGACGGACAGAGAGAATCCCAAGCAGGGTCCACACGGGCAGCATGGAGCCCTAGTTCAATGCACCAACCTGTGAGATCACGACCTGGGCCAGAACCAAGAGTTAGGAAGCTTAGCCATCTGAGCACACAGACACCCCTGCCCCCAGTTATTTCTAAAGTGGGTTTTACAGCTGGTAACTTCAAACCAAGATCCAGCCAAGTGACATTTTCCCCTCACTCTGTTAAGTTCTCTTACTCTAGAACAGCCTCCAGTCCTGCTCTTCCCATGACATCACTTACTGAGATCAAATAGTTGTTACATCATGTCCTGCTTTTTGGATTCTTCTGATTATTTCCTCAGGGTGTCCTTTAACTTGTTCATTTTTCATCTTCTATTTCTCTTAAAGTGCAAATTAGATCCAAAGCCTTGACTGGACTAAGGCTAAGCATTTTTGTCAAGAATACATTATAGATACTCATCATGAATTTCCTGCTGCGTGATTTTACGTGATATATCCTATCTCGTCTCGTTACTAGTGACACGAAGATTTTAAAGTGTTACAACTAGATCTCTGTCATAAATTATTTTGATTCTCTGATTACCAGCAGGTAGTCTGGAGGAATACTCTGGCACCGTTTGAGATCAGGATTCCATGAAGCCTTTCACAAAATAGTTTTAAGATCTGTTAGAGCTGTGGGGTGCCCAGGTGGCTCAGTCAGTTGAGCGTCCAACTTCAGTTCAGGTCATGATCTCACGGCTCATAAGTTCGAGCCCCACGTCGGGCTCTGTACTGACAGCTCGGAGCTTGGAGCCTGCTTCGGATTCTGTGTCTTCCTCTCTCTTTGCCCCTTCCCTGCTCAGCCTCTGTCTCTCTTTCCCTCTCTCTCTCTCTCTCTCTCTCTCTCTCTCTTATATATAACTAATCATCTTAGAGAAAGGTCTGTTAAAGATGTGGAATGGCTTTTTCAACATATATTACCTAAAATCCTTCTATAGAGCAATTTCATCAGCTCTCATTTATCCTGAAATGTAGTTCCTACTAGGAAGACAAAATACATGGTTAACTGTTTTTATTTACTAATTTCTAAGTAAGGACTTTAGGTAAAAACTACCTCGAGGGGAAACAAATGTTATTTTTTCTGGGAAGATCAGGCATTTTCCTTTATAAAAAAATAAAGGAAATAATATTTTAATTTTAATATCCTTAAAGTGTTTCGGATTTTTATATATTCAGTGTGATTCAACCTACAGTTATTTTTTAAGTTGAATTTTTTGTTGCCCACTTTTTATTAATACCTCTCTCTATATAACTTTTTTGTTTAAATGCCTTTCGTTATGTAGTCATTTTCCTTAGGGATTGTCCGTCGGGCCTCCCCTGTGAGCGGCAAAGAAATTAGCCTACTTAACCTCCTTGACTACTGTCCCGTTTTAGTCATAGCTCTTCCGATATGTATCTTTCTGCCCTCAGCTCTTTAGATTGAAATGGTATCCTTTGGCTCTGACCAGTCAACTGTGAGGTAACATTTACACACTCTGACTCTTCCAAAACCTTTATTCCTATCTTTTTAGGATATCCTATCCATTATTATGGTTTCCTCTTAAATCCACAGTTAAATTTATTTCGTGCTGACCAGTAGTGCTTTTGCTAAGTGTTCTTCAGCCCTCCTTCGGCTGGCTAGCGCTTGTCTTCTCAGAGATTACTTCCGAAGAGCCAGCTCATAGATGGCCTTCCCGTTACCTGAATTCTTACACGTTGAAAGTTTTTTCTAGTCTTGTAACTTGAAAGACTCTCAGCTGCTTACACATGTATCGGTTTAGCCCTCTGATTTTGGGGGCTCTAACCAATTTCATAAACCTGAGGGCTTAGGACAGCAGAACTTTATTTTCTCACACTTTGGGGGCCAGAGTCTGATACCAGGTTGTTGGTGGTGCCATGCACCCTATGAAGGCTCAGGGGGGGACCCTTTCCCAGCCTCCTCCAGCTTCCGGTGGTGTCAGGCGTTCCTTGGCGTGCTTGGTGTGTGGACCCATCACTCCAGGTCTCTGTCCTCATATTCTCTCAGTCTATACTTTGTGTCTCCTCTTTGTATAAGGACACCAGATTCGAACTCAGGGCCTACTCTAATCCAGTGTGACCGTAACTTGAAGTACATCTACAAAGACCCTGTATCCAAATGAGGTCACATGCTGAAGGTTCTAGAAGACATGAGTTTTAGTAGGACACTGTTTTACCCCCCTCACCGCCCCCCACACTCTTTTTTCTTGGTTAACTGGTAGAAAATGCTGAACTGATAAATACCAGTGTGGTTGCATGTTGAATCTTGTTGGCAGCAAAGCTGATAATCCGATTTTCTTTCCTTTGTAAGGAACTTGGTATTTTTGCCTGGAGTTCCAAAGAACTTTATCTTGAAAGTCTAATAATAGAACTCTGATCGATCTCAGGTCCAGAGTTGGCATTTTGTGCAGGTATCTACATAGTGTGTCTCTCAGTGTGGATATTTAGGTCCTCTTTTATTTCGGGGACTTTTTTGACTCATAATCTTTGTTAATGTTTATTTATTTTTGAGAGAGATAAAGACAGAGAGTGAGCAGGGCAGGGGCAGAGAGAGAGGGAGACACAAAATCCGAAGCAGGCTCCAGGCTCTGATCTGTCAGCACAGAGCCTGATGTGGGGCTCGAACTCACAGACCCAAGATCATGACCTGAGCCCAAGTCAGTCACTTAACCGACTAAGCCACCCAGGTGCCCGTTGAATCAGAATTTGAAGATTAATTCTATTTCATGATTTTTGTTTTTCTTTCTCAGAAACTACTGTGTATATTGACTCTTCTTTCACTGACTTCTGTATCTGTCACTTTCTCCCTTGTCCCTTTACCCAGCTTACTTGTTTTCACTAAATTTTTGCTTTTCTCATTGCTTATTGTGCTTCTGGGCCCATCCGTTGTCCTTCTGTGTGTCTCGTGATCCACGGCCAAGTCTTCAGTGGTTCTGTCTCTTGTTGTTGCTCTTTCCACTCTCTTTCCTGCGTCACGCGGGTTCCTGTTCCATTGTGTTCGTCCTTATCTGTCTTTCCTGGGTTGTTCTCTTGTCCCACTATGTCCTTTTATATTTTGTTGCTGCTTTTTACTTATTTTTCGTCATCTTAGAATGCTATCTTACCATTTTATTCTGCTTAATTTGTGAACATTTTCAAGTAGCCTGAAATGTTTTGACCTTGGCTCCCTGTGTCTCCATCTCCTGGTTTTCCGTGGACACTGCAGTCGTGCGGGCTCCTCACCCCATGCAGACCGGCGTGCCGTCGGTGGGAAGGGGCTCGGGCGGTTCTCGGCTCAGGAGCTGCCTTTTCTGTTAGAGTGAGGAGGGCATTTTCTTTATTAGCAGGTGTCGTTTTCTGTTTGCACTCTCCTTGCTTGGGTGACCCTGCCGCATTTCAGCAGGGCCCGTAGCTTCATCCCCTTCCGCTCCTTGAGTTCTGTTTGCCGTCCTCCACGTGTCTCTCCTGGAGACCCGTCCTGAGAGGCGCTCTCTGTCCTCTGGGGCGCTGTCCGGATGTCACCTTGGCTCTGTGCCTTCTCCCGGCCTCCTCTTGCTGCTGCTCACGTTTCAGGCCTGCTTCCGGGGGGTCTCACTTCAGATGGGACCTTCTCCTTCTGGGGAGACACCCTGGCTGCGGTTCTCGGGGCTCCCCCACCGCTGAGAGTCCTTCAAGCAGCTCTGTGAAGCTCCCGCCACAGTCCCCCCACACCGCGGGGTCAGCTACGACACGTGTTCTGCTCACCTTCCGTGTTTACTCCTCTTCCCCCTCAGAAGTCTGTGGTTGTGACCAGACTCCGTCTCCTCATTCCTTAGCTGTTGATCAGGGGTGTTCGTATTTGCCCTCCTTGTTGCTACGTGTGGTTTTTAGCGGGAAGTGTGACAGGAGTCCAAGAAGCTGCCATGGTCTTTGGGGAACCCAGGAACCCAGACCCTGTTCCTTTTTGTTCATGTGTCCCTGCAGCGGGAGTCCGTGGTCAGGTGGCCGTCCTGGCCGCAGCCACGGCGGACCTTGTCCCCCCACAGCGAGTGCCCGCTAGCGCAGCCCGCTGCACGGGGCAGTCCTGAGGAAGGCTGTTCTCTCGTGTAGCTTGGCAGTCAGCGAAGAAAACTTCCAAGTCCAGGAAAACATTCCAAGCCGTCTCTAGGGCTCTTCATCTTCTTCCAAATTCCTGTTCTATTTTGAAATCTAGAGCATTTTTTTAATACTCCGTGATAAAGCAGATCCGTAAACCCAAGTCACCTCGTTAACCGTTTGTAAAGCTCCTTAGGAGCTTTGCAAATTATTGAAATCCAATATGCAAATTATTGAAACCCTGAATATATCAGAAATAGAGGTAGTTTAGGAGAAAGACCTATTTAAATGTTTAAACATTAAACATTAAACTAGGGGAACTAGTTTTGCTTAAGTCCTAGTTGTCACAGGTTGGCTCCCCCGGGAGCCAGACTTTTGAGACGGAGATTAGCATGCAGGATGTTTACTAAAGAGTTCCCTTGGGATCATATTTGAGTTGGGGAGGGAGTGAAGCCAGATGCGATGCAGGGGATGCTGAGTTGTAGCGCAGTCCCAGTGAGAGTGCCGCACCCCCCTCAGGGACCTCTGGGGCCTGGGAGTTGTTATTGTTAACTCGAGTCTTTAGTAGACATTCTCTCTGGTTGGGCAAGATCACGTGGCCTTTTTTAAACTCGTTTTAATATTTGCCTGTTTTAATGTAAAAAATACATAAATATTACTTTTGTTCTCAGAAAAACAAATACTTCTGCTTTGGAAAAAATATATAAGTAATCCTGTGTCAAAGGATACTTTCTCTGTCAGCTCTCTGTACTTTGAGGTTCAGTTTCAGAAAGCTTCAGTGCTGCTAACAGATACTACGTTTGCTCTGCAGCTTGGGCCATGGTGGACGGCGGGTCAAATGTGAGGGCCCGCACTTCCTACAACCAGAGGACCCCGAGCATCGTGGTGTCGCGCTCCCATTCCGGAATGGTCAAGCAGGTTGCTCTTCAGACCTTTGGGAACCAGACTACCATTATCCCAGCTGGTGGCGCTGGTATGTCCCTCCTGCCCCACGGTGCCTGTGCACGGTGTCCCCAGCGTGCTCAGGGCCCTGTCGGGAAAGACCCGGTGTCCTGTGCTGGGGAAGAAAGTGAGAAGAGACCGTGTGCTTTCTGGACAGGCCTGGTCTCCCACTGGGTGACGTCTCGGGTGGGATCTCGGTCACACATGCCCTCGTGCTCCAGTTCACAGTAGCGGCCTGTCTCCACAGGGACTCCGGTTCCTCGAATACTGCGGGAGCACCCTCCGCCCAAGATGAAAACAGCCGTACTGTCAGCTTAACTGTCGGGGTGTCAGGGAGGAGAGGGAGGCCCAAGCTCATTACCTCCCGTGGCAGAACCGTGCCAGGCCTCGTCCTGAGTGTCGCTAGACTGGCTGGTCCGTGGGGCACCGTGACACCTCTCAGCTCTGCAGCTTGCGTGTCTGGGAGGAGCCAGAGTTGAGCGGCCACCCAGCCTACTGCATGTCCTGTACTGGTTTCTTACCTGCGTCACTGCTCAGGGCTCGGCTTCCCTCCTCTGAAAGGCCAGCCGTAAATCTGTAAGGCTGTGCAAGCCACACACGGACTCTTGGATTTCTGGGGTTTTAGCACCTTTTAACAGCACAGAAAGCCACGCACAGCTTCAGGGTTATACAGAAGCACTGCCTGGCCTGGATTTGGCTCACAGGCCGTTTGCCCACGCTGCTTTTGAGTACTGTTTAATACGACAGAATTGTTTTCATTCCAATGAATAACACATTATGGTCAGAAATGCGCGTTCAAAGACGTTTTCACCACAGAAATAAAGGAAAAAGTAATGCTTATTCACTTTTAAGCCTAATAATTTTAATTTGGTGATTACATATATATATGTATGTACCTTACTCTATATGACTTCACTGTTTCCTATAAGCTATCTGTTAGGCTGGTTAGAGACGTGAGATTCGAAATACCTGGTAGGAATGGGATAAACCAGATTCTAGACCTGGCTTCATCTGTGTTTATTATATTCTTTGGTGTAAGAACTTTGCCTCCTTACAATAAGGGCTTAAGGCTGTAGTGTTGTTTGGGCTCCCAGATCGAGCACCCGTAGGGCGAGGAAACCCGTGGCACGTGGCCTCCGCGGTATTCCATCGGAAGTGAGACCTCGTGAACGTGCCATTCCACAGAAAACAACCACAGAGGAGATTCAAATTGAAAAGATGACATTTGGTTACACTGAGAATAGCTTCATAAGTTCTTTTGTGGTAGATTTTCCACTCATTTGGGTTTAAGGTCTGTGCTGTTAGTTTTTTTTAAAAAACAGAACAAAACTATTTTTCAATAATTTCAGACTTAGCAGTTGCAAACACAGTCTAGAGAACTCCTTCACATCCTGTGCTCTTACTTAAACAGTAAGCTACATTCCTTAAGTCTTCCCAACAGTAACCTAAATTCTGTGTTCATCTTTTAGGTTACAAAGTTTTAGCACTCCTAGATGTGCCCGATAAGAGTCAAGAAAAAGCCGATCTGTACATCCATGTGACGTACATCAAAAAGTGGGATATATGTGCTGGCAACGCCATCTTAAAAGCCCTGGGGGGGCATATGACTACCCTGAACGGTGAAGAAATCAGCTACACTGGTTCCGACGGCATTGAAGGAGGGCTTCTTGCTAGCATCAGAATGAACCACCAAGCTCTGGTCAGAAAACTCCCAGATCTAGAGAAGACAGGACATAAATAAGCAAAGCTCGTGACGGGTCACAGCTCCTCCCGGGCTGAACGGTCAGCTGAAACGCTGGGGGCTTCAAACCATCGGTGGAGACTATGCATGGTTAAGGCCATCCTGAACTTTTTAAAGTATTTATGAAGCATCAGAGACTTATTTTCCCTGTAATAAGTAGGATGTAGGATCAGGGAAAATGGGCTGCTTCGTGTCTCAAGTGTGTCTTTATTTCTGAGACTATTTTCGTACAGTTGTCATACACAAGGCGCATATCTATATATTTGTGAATTAAAATCTATAGCTGAGTACATTGTTATGAGACACCATTTTCACACAGCATCATGAATCTTCACTATTTGTTAGTACTTTCATATAGAATTGGGCTGAAGAAAGGATTGATTTTTGTGTAGATTTAATAATCACCTTAAAATTGTATCTCATTGAAAATAATTGGGGGTTCTTACCCCTAGTTCAGATAGAAAGCACAAGAAGCCACACATTTGTTAATATGCAACAAATGTTCTATTTATCTGTTACTGAATATTTCTTAAGGATTAAAATAGAAAAAGCTGAAATTGTTTTCTTTCTTTGAAATTTTAATAACAGGTTCACCAGCGAGTCGAGAATCTAGCTATATAATTGTTGCGTTGCGATTGTAGTTTCTGGGTGTGTGGTTTTGTTTTGTTTTGTTTTGATACAGAAAAGTGTATTTGTACCTCTAGGTTCAACACTTCTGCCATCTTCCTGTTGATTTCCGTTTGCTCTAAGGGTGGAGGTTCTGTCCTTACCCTCCTGACCAACATTTAGTCTTTAACTTGTAAGGTCTGGTGTAAGGTTTCAGGGTTCGCACTAGGATTTTGGTACATTTGCTCATTTGGGATAAATGATGCCCTACAAGAATATAAATGATTCTCTTAATTGACTTATTTGGTAATTACATGAATGAAGCTAGCTTTCATTATTTTAAAACACCTTGTTTTAATACTTTTAAAAAAATTTGCTGGGTTTTATGTAGAGATTCTTTCCTCAAGAATGATTTATGGTTGCTTTTACCATTAGTAAATGGATCTAACCTAACTAAACGCTCAAAAGTAGTAACTTTTAAGATACTTGAAAGTTTCCATTCAGATTAAAAGAATGATGGTTATGTTACTTTTTGATTACTTTTTTAAAATTCGGTATGCAAAATCCGGTTGGAAGAAACGTGGTAGAGTATTCGCGGAGTCGCTCTACCTAGACCCTTGCGTCACGAGCTCTCACGGGGATGCTGATTTCTCTCTGTGTAATATCTGGAAACTGTGTAAACAAATACTGTTATTTCATGTGACTTTGTATTTTATAATATACCGATAAAGGGGAAGGATGGCTTCTTTTCTTTTCTTTAAAATAGCTTTCCACTTATTTTCCTGTCTTGGAGGTAAAATTGACCAAAGAATGGACATCCTCACCTGGTGCGATGTACATCCAGCTGTAGGTCTGCATTTTACACTGTCTCCAAAGCCCTGTAATTCCTCCTTAGGGAGTGGACTCTAGGAGGACACACGTGCTTCTCCTCAACATCCAGCAACTGGTCACAAATCTGGTAGCGTAGTGGGCCTCAGTAGGTAGAATTTTGGTCAGTGAAAATTCATACACTGTTTTGGTAGTCGGAACATTTGATACTTAGGACATAGAGATTCAGAACAGAATATTGGAGACCTCGCCTTTTTACTTGGCAATGACATGAGAACACTTTTTCTCCAGAGACATGGCAGAGGCCTAGACTATGTCCATGGCCCATGGAGTAAGCGTTTAATTATAATGTCAAACATTATGCCGGAAATAAGACTGGCGTGTTAGGAAATGGCATTTAATTGGGAGGGTTTTTTTTTTTTATTTCAATAATAGATGGAAGCTTTCTCATTTAATGGACATGAAACTAGCTCATATTAGTAGCATGATTGCTTTGGTTTTACTTTTAGTTCCATTAATCTGCTGTAGGTAATGACTTTTGCGAAGGGCTCATGTGCAAAACATAGATGCTGGCTGGCGGTTAAACACATTATTTTTAAAATTCATTGGGTATCATCTAATTACTAATGGTTTTTATGTGCTTTTATAGAAAGTTCGTTTTCAATTTTTTTTGTTTCTAGAAGTCAGTCTACATTACAGAACTAATGTAAGTACAAAGAACAGTGTTTATATTTATGTGAGACATTGCTCCAGAACATACAGGTACAACACCATGAATAGGTAAGGCATGCAATATCTCCCAGAAATTAAATATGGAAAATCACCTATAAAATGTAGCAACATAATTAGAGTTTAACGTTTAGTGACCCTTAACATCCCCAACTCCTGGTCTTCTCTTTCCTTTTTCTTTGCCCTCATTTAGAGCACAATGTTCCCTTAAATTTTTAAGTTTTTACACATCACATTTAGTGAAAACAGTGACGCCAGTAACTTCAGTATTTATCAGCTGCCCTCTTCATCTTTTACCTTGTTCTCGAGGTCCTCAGCCCCTTCATGTTCTTCGGTATCTGCCCCTCTTTCTTGACCTGTACTCTTCCCCAGCACTTAACCCCTGAATTCTCTCGTAGGCCTACTTTTATCAAGATTGGCTGCTGAAATCCTAAAGTAGGATGGAGACTCTAGTTAAGCTCTCAGAGATGAAGTCTGTCAGAGTTCTGGTTGGCCATTACTTTTCAAAGACTTCTCAAAAAGTGAAGGAAAGTCACCTTCAAAGCCACAAAGGTTTATACTGTCAAGTCTAATCCAGTGCTATACAAAGCATTTCTTCAGATCCATTCTTCACAGAATGAAAATGCAGGAAATACAAGAATTAGATATATAAACCTGCCTAAGAGAACTTGCTTTTTCTGTTAGTTTTCACACTTCTGTCCCTATTTCAGTCGAGATTACAGAGGGCCAACAAGATGGATCCTATTTGTTCGGTCTTCAGTATCCCTTTTCCCCCAATTTTAGTGTTCTTTCTTGATTTTAAATCCGCATTCAAATGAATTCTTTGTGGCTGTAGGATGAAGCCAAGAAGTGCTTTAGTTTATGTAACAATTGTGCAGATAACATTTGCCCTTTGAATACTGTGCCAACGGGGTCAGAAGAACTGGGGGAGGGGCAAACCTCCAGGAAAGGGTAGTCGAGGGAGGCCTCCAGGATCCGCCCCCACCCCTAGGACTAGGAACTCCGCTTTTGTCCCCGATATTCAGAGAGCGGGTCTTTGCAGGCTTTGAAGGTGAGAACTCGCTCTGATGGCCCAGCATATGTAAAGAAAGCCGGGGGGCCCATGATCCCCTGTTGCTCAGAACATGAAATATCCAGCTGGCCAATCCTTGATAGCACCTTGAAAATGGCCTTAAGGAGACCATCTTGGGCAGGTTAAAAGTAGAAACTGTGGATTATTCCAGCTGCCACGATTTTTGTTGGCTGTGTGTTGACTGGTCCTGGTTAGAAACTGTGATTTTTCATTTTTGATCCGGGTTGAATTTTAAGATGTATTATTTCCAGTATATGCCTACAAAGCGTCTGTCTTGTAACTTGTATAAAGTAAACCTATTCTCTGGTTTCATTTTTATCCTAAAAAAAAAAAGTTGTGCCTTAACAATAGGGCATTGTATGTTAATAAGGGAAAACAAAATCTTTTTTTAATAGATGGGGAAAATAGGAACTTTTTGCCATTAAAATTTACGTTCTTTTAACATTTTTAATAGTAGAGTTGGAGAAAATTCATTAAAAAATACAATTGATATAAAATTATTTTTGCATAATCTAGCATTTACAAATGAAGTACATTTTTATAAGAACTGGCATCTTGATGTATATAAGTCTGAAATGATACTTCATCCTTTGGTTTTTAATTTGAATTGATACAAGACCAGGGTAAGGTACTTTTTTTTTCATTTGACTTTTAAATCATTTCAGGATGCTATTGTATGTGTTCTACTAGTCCTCTGAGTTGCTTTGGCTTTTAAAATTAGCAATTTGTTCATGATACTATATCAATAATTTATTAATGCTAAAAAATACTGTGTTATGTGACTTAAGCTGGAACAGTTCCTGGATTGAAGGCGGGGGCTGGGGGGGGGGGCGGGGAGGGCTTCTGATGCGCAGTTACTGAGAAGACCAGAATTGAACTTTGTGCTTCAAAAGAAAATTTCAGTTTTATGTGGTGCTGTTTATGTAAGTTGTTTATTTTCATTTTATCTGAACCTGGCAGGTGTTAACCATTCCAACTTACTATTGGCTTCTTTCTTTCTTTTTTTTAATTTACTTTTAAGGTTGTATGGTGAATTAATTCTATGGGAAAATGAGATTTATTAGTGGTGGGTTTTTTTTCTTTTGAGATAATATAAGCCAAACTTTTAGAAGTTAAGGCTGATGAATAATATTAAAATGTTATATATTGTGTTTGTAAATGTGCCCTAAAGTATTATAATTAAGGTAATTTGTGTACATTACAAAAGCAGAAGCTGTGATGTTTGGTTAGTAGTATGTCACGTTAAAATTCCTTTTGAAGTATGTTATACACATAGTAAGTTATTCTTCAGGAAAGGCTTGCTCATCCTGGATTTTTTAAAATAGGAAATACAGCATGCCAAGTTATCATTAGATCAATTTAGCCTAGGGAGACTTCTTTCTCTCTCCTCAAATTCTCTCTCTCCATCATTTTGCTGACTTGAGGAGGTAACATTTAAGGACTTTAATTCATGTACAAAATACGGACTTCCAATTTCCATGTGACATGACGTCCTCCATTGGCAGGAGCCAAAGCTAGTTGTACAGTCTAAGAAGGGAGACCATGTTCTCCCATGATGGACTGTGGTGCTCCTGATACATCCCCCCCCCCCATTTCATGATGTTACTTAAGCTACTAGTTGTGTGTACACAGGGGGTTGAGTTTACACTAAAGTATGAAATGGTGTTTCCCGTTCGCGTCCCTGCTCTTCA
Source organism: Suricata suricatta (assembly GCF_006229205.1). Lineage (NCBI taxonomy): Eukaryota > Metazoa > Chordata > Mammalia > Carnivora > Herpestidae > Suricata > Suricata suricatta. Next base: position 8,346,256 of record NC_043714.1, on the reverse strand, counting down.
AAGTTTGCTTTTTTAATCGACTCGACTTTGGTTGATCTCTTCCTGGCAACAGACTAACAATGATGAGAAGGATTAAAATGAAAATAAATGCCTTTGGATACTCCTTCCCTTTTCACACATTTAAAGCTAAAGAGGAGCTAGTTCATTTCCTGTTGCCAAGACCTGCTCCGACACCAGAGTCTTCTTTACTTGGCATGCTGTATCCTGCCTCTCCCACGGCGGGGGGGGGGGATAGAATTTCATCTCTACTGAGAAACTTTCCTCTCTCCATGTTTGTAGAGCAGTTATTTCATACCTCACCTGTAGCACTCCTGTTTACATGTGCTGTTGTAAACGTCTCAAGGACAGGGATTATGTCTTGGTGATGTCTGTATTTCCACCTCAACCCCAGCCGCTAGCCCAGTGTCTTGAACAAATTAGGTGCTTAATGTGTGTTGGACTGAATCGAATAAAGGGTCACTACTAGCATAAGCATTTCTCACGCCTCAGTTGTGTAAGCTGATTGTTCTGTTAACCACAAATATTTATGGTTATCACCCCACGCACTAAATTATTTTTAAAAGTTTTGCTTTCTTTCCTTTAGATGCTACCCCATGGACATTTATCTCTGGAAAATGCGATTGCTCCCAATGACATGACTGGCCCAAACTCTCTGCCCCTGGATATACTTTGCCAAACTGAAACTGGAATTTTCTGAATAAATTGGTCATGTCTAGGAGAGACGGTGTGTTGCATCTGCTTTTTTTCTTTCTTTTTTTAAACGAGGGTAACATACATAAATTTACCATTGTCACCACATGTAAGTGCACAATTCAGTGTCACTAAATACATTCACGATGTTGTACAGCCTCCAGCATCATAGTTTTGAAGAATGTGTGCATCGTTCCACACAGAAACTGCCCATGGAGTCCCTCACCATTTCCCCTTCACTCCAGCCCCTGGAACCGGCTGTCCTGCTTTTTCTACAAATGCATCTGCTTACGAGCGCTTCCTTTTCTGGAATTCCCGGTCTTCTCACCCCACGGCCAGAAAAGGCATCTGTTTGAGGAGGGGCATACAAGGCAAACATGGCCATACAGAAGTGTAACTTGCATTCTTTAATAGATTTAAGATGGAGGGAGGGTAGAAAAAGAGCAAAAGAAGTGACAAAATTGTCGAAAAGCAATTAGAGCTGGAAGGACCCTTTTTTAGTTTAAATTCCAGATCGTGTGTAACATACAGTATTATATTAGCTTCAGGTATACAGTGTAGCGGTCCACCACCGCCGTACGTCACCCAGCGCTCATCGCGACAAGTGCACTCAATCCCCATCGCCTGTTTCACTCATCCCCCACCTACCTCCCCTCTGGTAACCATCAGTTTGTTCTCTATAGTTGAGAATCTTTTACAGTTTGTGTCTTGCCTTGTTCATTTTATTCCCTTAAATTCCACATATGAGTGAAGTGGCATGGCATTTGTCTTTCACTGGCTTATTTAGCGTTTCTGCTCTAGCTCCATCCATGTCCATGCAAATGGCAAGATTTCATTCTTTTTATGGCTGAATAATACTCCATTGTGTGTGTGTGTGTTTATATATATACCACAACTTCTTTATCCATTCAAAATCTGGCTGTTCTGAATAATGGTGCTATAAACATCGGGGTGCATGTATCCCTTTGAATTAGTGTTTTTGTATTTGAGGGGTAAACACCCAGTAGTGCAATTACTGGATTGTAGGGGAGTTCTATCTTTAACTTTCTGAGGAAACTTCCATACTATTCTCCACATCGGCTACCGCAGTCTGCATTCCCAGCCACAGTGCAAGAGGGCTCCTTTTTCTCCATATCCTCCCCGACATTTGTTGTTTCTTGTGTTTTTGATTTTAGCCATTCTGACAGGTGTGAGGTGATAACATTGTAGTTTCGATTGGCACTTCTCCAATGATGAGTGACATTGATCATCTTTTCATGGCCATCTGGAAGTCTCCTTTGGGGAAATGTCTGTTGATGTCTTCTGCCTATTTGTTGTTGTTGTTGTTGTTGTTGTTGTTTTGGTTTGAGTTGTATAAGTTCTTTATATACTTTGGATAGTAACTCCTTACTGGATATATTATTTTCAAATATCTTCTTCACATTCAGCAGGTTGCCTTTTTATTTTCTTGGTATCTTTCTTTGTGCAAAAGCTTTTCCATTTGATGTAGTCCCAACAGTTTATTTTTTATTTTGTTTCTCTTGTCTAAGGAGACATAAGTACAGGAATGTTGCTAAACCCAATGCCTAAGAGATGACTGCCTGTATTTTTTCCTAGGAGTTTTATGGATTCTAGTCTCACATTTACATCTTTTGTCCCTTTGGGGTTCATTTTTGTGTATGGCGTAAGAAAGTGGTCCAGTTCCCTTCTTTGACATGTAGCTGTCCAGTTTTCCCAGCACCATTTACTGAAAAGACTGTTTTTCTCCATTGTATATTCTTGCCTCCTTTGTCATAGATTTATTGACCGTATAGTTTATTTATATAGTTATTATACAACTATACAATATATACAAATATACTATATGAATATAGTTAAAGTTATCATGTGGGTTTATTTCTAGGCTTTCTATTCTGTTCCATTGATTGTGTGTCTGTTTTTGTGCCAATACCGTACTGCTTTGATTATAATAGCTTTGTGTAGGATATCTTGAAATCCGAGATGAGCACAGAAACATTTTTTAAATGTCTCAGCTATAACTTCAAGATTATTTTTTTCCTTCCTTTAAAACCTTTTGGAAGGCTCTTAGTAGGAATGTCATGTCCGAGTTTCCAAAGCACTTAACATGGATTCAAGTTTTCCCAGAAGAGGGGCCACCTGAAAGTGCCAAGTACCACCTGTTATTTCACAAATGTGAAATGTGTTTTTTTGTCTTTATGTCTTTTGGGGGTTTTGTTTTGGGTTTTTTGTTGTTGTTTTGCAATTTCTGAGAATTTTAACTTGTCTCATTCAGTTTGGAGCTCAAACAACAGAGTGAAAACAACAACAACAACAACGAAAACCATGATCAATTCCCAGCGAATTCACTGATAGAGTCCCATGGTCTCCATTACTCTCTAGAACTTCTGGCCCCTCCTCCCAGCCGGTGCAGTTCACCAGCCAGTGGTGCTCTGGGGATTCCCAGGAGAGCATCAGGGAATGAAGGAGTCCATCTTCTTGGACAGAGAGCAGCATGGCTTCTTTGCCAAACAAGATTTCTGATCATGAAACAAGATGTCCACAGCTCTGGTGGGAATTCTTCCCAGATAAGGACCGGGTCAGATCTTATTTCCCAGCAGGAATGCCAACAGCACATTTGTGAAAGTTTTTCTTTCTCTGTTCAGTGAATTTAATTCTCTAGGCTGGATTAAGATCTTTGGTTACATCAAATCTCCCAACTGGCAGAAGACCAGAGCTCATTCTTCAAAGAGAACATTGTCATGGAAAATATTTTTAAAAGTGGATGTAATTTTGCCTAAAGCAGCTGCGGGTAGGTAAGCAGCGGAGAGTCAAGGAGTGGGAAGGAATAGGATCTTTCTCGAATAGACTTTTTATTCTCTGGAGAAGTGATAAAACATCCTTCAGTGTGTCAAACAGTTGTTTCGGACTGCAGGCCAAATCTGTCCTGCAAAACCTGAGTGGATTAAATATCTCAACCAGAGGAAACATTTAAAATTGTAAAGTATGTCAGACAACAAGATGATCCTGCAACTAACAGCAAGAGCTTAATTTCCAGTAGTGATGGGTCACCCCGGAGCCATGGGCCCCTGGAAAGTGACAGGGTAGATGTGCTAGGGGAGTGGCCCACATTTAAATCGACAGTTCTGCTACCGATGGGTGTCAGAGACAGGAGTTGGGAACTTCCGGAGATGAGTGTTGAGTGAGGAACTTCACTTCCGGGACCCTGGTGCAGCCCCTCCCCTATCAGGACACCCCTCTGCCTCGGGGGATGCACACTCCTCCCCGCCATCAAACTGTCCCCCGAGCTTTTCTTATAAGGGTCTGGTCTCAAGGCCCCTGCTCTGTGCCGTATTTGCTTGGCAGACTCTGTTGCCTCCTGGAGACAAAAATTCCCTCAAATTAACCTAAGCAGAAAATGATTTATTGGCTCAAATGTCTGAGAAAGACAAAGGGATGAGAAAGTGGGCCGTTCAGAGGACGTGGCCATGTCTCTCCCTCTGTCTCTCTCTCCCTTGGCTCTATCGTCTGGCGTGTTGTGCTAAGCCTCCCCTGTAGACTGTCTCTCTCTATGAAATGGGGAACGTAGCTGTCACTGAGCCAAGATCCACATCTTCCAGTTGTCCCCACATGCACACAGCAGTCTTCTGTACCGACTTTACAGGAATGTCCTGGAAAGGACGGTGGTTGGTTTGGTTGGAACACATGCCTTCACCTGTCCTCTACTCTCTGTCCCAAGGGACAAGACAGGGTCTGTTGAGACAAGGAAGAGGGACACCTGGGTGGCTCAGTCGATTAAGTGTCTGACTCTCGATTTCAGCTTAGATCGTGATCTCATGGTTTGTGAGATCAAGCCCAGTGTCTGCCTCCCTGCTCACAGTGAAGAGCCTGTCTGGGATTCTCTCTCTCTCTCTCTCTCTCTCTCTCTCTCTCTCTCTGTCTTTCTCTCTGTCTTTCTCTCTGTCTTTCTCAGCCCCTCTCCCACTGGCACTCTTCCTGTCTCTCTCTCTCAAAATAAATAAATAAAAACTTGAATAAGAAAAGGAACGTTGACAGCAGAAACCGTAGCTACTAACATCTAATCAAGGATTTATCTACGAGGAGGAGGGGAGGGGGGCTCCACTCAGCCTGTTAGTGCTCGGCTGTGCAGAGCAGCTGACAACTGCTGTCCCCTCGGTCTTCTCACCTGTCCTTTCCTGACTGGATGCCCTGGTCTCAACAGCACCCCAGTTCTGCAGCAGCGGACTGTGCCCTCCATGCCCTACAGCCTGAGAGGCCACTTTCTTGGCACCTTGCTATTCTGTGAGGTATTGGGCTGGGTAGAGGCTGAAGATCCACAGATTGGCCTGCACCCTTGTGTTCATGCTCAGAACTTATATCCCCATCAAGATCCCTGCTTCTTCTGCAGATTTCCAGGAGTCAAGGCAAAAGTCATTACTACCATGTTAGTCTGATAGCCTGTGGCTGTGCCCACTGTTGGCATGTAGAAACCTGTGGAGCTCAGGGGACAAGGCAGATGCAAGGGGAAAATACTGACCACTCCAGGTTTGACTGTGATGAGTACTGGGCACCCAAAGGCCAGAGTCCCAGACTCCCTTATTTATCCTGAGTGGGGGCATGAGGGGCTGGCCTTATCCTGACAAGAGCAGAAGATGACGTCCCAGGTCTTGTGGGCTTTCAATATGGCGGATGAACTCAGATGAAGGATTAGGAAAGACTGAGGTTGTGAAAAAAAGGAAGTCCTCCAGATTTTTCAGACCTAATAATTCTTTTTTTTTAATGTTGATTTATTTTTGAGAGAGAGACGGAGAGAGCATGAGTGGGAGGGGCAGAGAGAGATAGGGAGACACAGAATCCGAAGCAGCTTCTAGGCTCTGAGTTGTCAGCACAGAGCCTGACGTGGAGCTCGAACTCACAAACCAACTGAGCCAAAGTCAGACGCTTAACCAACTGAGCCACCCAGATGCCCCCAGATCTAATAATTCTTAATCTAATGAGCAAAGTGCCAGCATGGAAGAGCTCTGTGAAATGGATAACAGACTAGGGCAGAAATACTCCCGTGTTGACTCCAGCCCTGCTTTTAGGAGGACTTCAGTCCACGGTGAAGTGCCGTGGGGACAGAGATGACATTTCTGATCAGAGCCAACCTCAGGAGTTAGAGGGCAGCCAGCAGCAGTCCTTCAGGGGTTAAGACATTTAAAAGGTTATGTGCTTTCAGTATGCTAACATTTATAAATGATTTTTTAAAAATGGCCTATGTTCTGAGAATTCCTTATTCTGATGAGCAAATAAATTAAAACCTTGGTTATACATTTTCTTGTTTAATATTCTTGACTTCTATACTAGCAATTTCCAAGACCACAAAAATTCCAGGGAGGTACCCCCTTATGGTCTGATGCTTAGAAATATTTTGTTCAGTTCCACGAACTTGGTTGTTTTACGCAGTCCTGAACCCGCAGCCCTGACTAGTTGGAGTCCTTGCCCTGACTCTTCTGGTTCGAGTGAATAAAATCACACCTGCATTAGTTTGCTCGGCCTTCCATGACAGAGTTCCACGAACTGGGTGTCTTCAACAGCAGAATGGTACTGTCTTTGTCTGGAGGCCAGAAGTCCAAAATCAAGGAATGGACAGGGCTGGTCCCTCTGGAGGGCAGAGAGGGAATGCCCACTCCATAGCTCCCCTGAGTGTCTGCTAATCGTTTTGGGTTTTTTTTTTAATTTTGTTTTTTATTTCTTTCTTTTTTTTTTCTGGCAATCTTTGATGCCCCTTGGCTTCTTGAACATCACTCCAATCACCACCTTCTTCATCTCGTGGCATTCTCTGTGTGTGTGCTCAGCTTTCTCTCTTTTGTAAGGATACCAGCCATATGGGATTAAGGGCCCACCCTGCTCCAGGATCACCTCATTGTAACTCATTACATCTGCAAAGGCCTTCTTTCCAAAGAAGGTCAACATTATGAGGTATTAGGAGTTAGGACTTCAACAGAGGAATTTTGGAGGGGAGGTAATGCATCTCATAAGAACACCCCTAGGAAGAAATAGGATAAGAATGAAAATTAAATAGAGATTATAGAGAAGTACTTTACATCTATGGTAGTAGCATTTTCAGTGCCAGAAAGAGTTTTCCATGATCATAATACTTTATGAGTTTTCGGTTTGCGTTTTAAGGAATTAAAAGTATTTAAAAGCTGGTGACTGGGTGGCTCAGTTGGCTAAGCAAACGACCCTTGTTTTCGGCTCAAGTCATGATCTCCAACATGTGGGATCAAGCCTCACGTTGGGCTCTGTGCTGACAGCTCAGAGCCTACATTGGATTATCTCTCTTCCTCTCTCTCTCCTGCTTGCTCACTCTCATGCTCTCTCTCTCTCTCAAAATAAATAAATAAAACTTTAAAAAAGGTATTTAAAAGCATCTGACCTACTCGACTTTTGAAAAGTTTGTTTCAGTTTGCGTTTAGATACATTGAGCAACTCAATTTATTACATGCACACACTTTGGTGTACGTTTTATATAAGTAAGATGAGCATATTGAGATGAACGTCATTTAATTTGAAATGAGAAGTCGAGTATTGGAGAAATCGTAGCGAGTGACAGCCCTGCAGATAGATATTGCGCATCTGTTAGTAGGAGACTGCCGCAAAGACTGATACGGACAATCCCAAAACTCTGAAACGCCCTCCCCGTTTCCCAGGGTCGCAGTAAAGACAAGAGCCCGTGGAACCGCCAGGCCGAGCATGGCAGGAGCTGGGGCTGGGAGGGGGGTTGTGAAGACTTTACCTGCTTAGCTAAGACCGTTTCCAAATGCCTTTTAACTGCAGAATCTTTGTGTGAAAATAGTATCTTACATGTAAACTCAGTCTCTAAAAGATTGCAGCCACCATCTCCCCTGTCATCGGAGCAGAGGTTTGCTGAGTATTTTCCCTGCATCCCGTGCTTCAGAATCACGTGGAGTGTCCGTCTTTAAAGTTTATTATTATGAGAGAGAGAGGGAGAGAGAGCTCACGCACACATGTATGGGGTGGAGACAGAGAGAGAGGCACAGAGAGAATCCTAAGCGGGGTCTGCACTGTCAGCGGGGCGCCACAGGCGGGAGGGGGTGGCAAGAGTGGGACATTTAAACGCCTGAGCCACCTAGGCACCTGAGTGTTAATGTGTTAAGTGGTAGATTCACAGGCCTGGGGTTTACTCCCAGATTCAGCGGTTTTAGCTTTGGGGCCCAGGCATCTGCATTCTAACTCACTTGTAAGGAGTTTTCCAATACGCGCTAAAGTTCGAGAGTCTCTTTTTTCCTTAGCTTAATAGATGTTCTGGCACAAAATCGGCTTACTGCACGTTCAACTAAGATTCTGGGTTCAAATCCTACTTTGTCTACTTCATAGCTCCTTGATCTGGGCACAGTACTAATGTGTACCCCAGTCTCACTGCCTCGGACGTTGTTGCAAGAATCAACTCAACAATGCACGGTAAGCCGGCAGCCTTGCGCACGCTCACTAGGGTGTTATTCCCAGTTAGGTCGACCACTGTCCTTAATTCCACCACGACTGTTCGCATGGTGACTTCTACTGGTTGCCCTAGTAGGTTGGCTCAGGAGAATTAATCATCACCACTTAATTAGAAAAGGTTCGTGTTTCTAGTCCCCCTGGAAGTCCCCTCACGGGCCCTGGGAATCACACTGCAAACCACCCTGCAGTGTAGACGCCCTCCTTTGTCCCTTTCGGTCTGGGGCTCATTTTCTAACCCTGGTTGTCGTCTCCGACCACACTCTTACCCAGTTGGTGGCCTGTGGTTGTCTCAGGTCTAATCCAGGGGTTCTCACACATCCAAGTCCATGTGATGAATCCCCTGGAAATCTCAAGAAAATGCAGACTCTGGGTGGGTGGGGTCTGGGGTGAGTGGAGAGACTGAATTTTCAAAATGGCCCCAGGGGACTGCATGCAGCAGGCCCGGGAAGCCCTCTGGGAGACTCAGGCCCAGGGAAATGGTATGCTTCTGGGAGGTTCTCTGGATCCACCATAATACCTGCTGTTCCTGCTGCAGGGCCTGTATCTTAGGCTCGATGACCCAGGAGGCCCTGCCGCCCGCCCTCAGCTTCAGGGGTTCCAGAAAAAGACTCCGGAAGTATGGGTACCGTCCACACTCCCGGGATTCCTGAACCTCAACTTTTTCTTAACTGTTGATTTATTTTGAGAGAGAGCATGTGTGGGAGCAGGGGAGAGGCAGAGAGAGGGAGAGAGGGAGTCCCAAGCAGGCTCCAGGCTCTCAACATGGGGCTCAGTGTCACTAACCGTGAGATCATGACCTGAGCCCTTACTTAACCCGACTGAGCCACCCAGGTGACCCAGCTACACTTACTTAAGTAGATATTATTGTTTTTATTATATAAAGTAGAAGATCTGAAGAGATATAGGAACTTACTGTTGTCCTCTCCCCCTGTGTCGCATGAGCTAAAAAAAATCCTTAAAAATGTTTTCCTTTTTTACAGTTATAGAGGACTACTCAAGGATTCTCAAAATTGAGAAGAAAAACAAAAGGAAAATCTCTCTAAGGATATTTTGAAATAGCTATTAGCTTCTTTTGTTCAGAAAAGGAAATCATGATATGGGTGATTTAAAATAAAAATAAATAAATGTCCTGACGGTGCCTGCTTCCTCCTTTTGTTATGGCTGTAAATCTGGTTTTGTTTTGGCTGGAAATCTGGTTTGCAGAGAGTGAAATATCAAGCTTTGCCACACAGGGGAAGTAGAGCATCACTCTTTCTACACTGAATAGGAAAAAAATACCCAAAAGGGCTGTTTCAGTTCGGCTGTGAATTTCAAAATCTTGAAGTTAGAATTGAAAATAACATAAGTATCTCGCTAGTAA
>NC_043714.1:8323205-8336627 GCF_006229205.1 Suricata suricatta | reverse complement strand
GGGGGGGGGCGGCACTGATTAATTTAATTCCAGTCCAGGATATCAGGAGCCCCTTGGCTTCTAGCAAAATACAGGAAGTTATCAATTCAGGGGAAGACAGGAGACAAGAAGTCTTTGAGGAAAGAAAATGGATTTGGATGACTGCTGTGTCTAAGGACCAAAAGCAAAAGATCATCTTAAAGAATCACTTTCAGGACCCCTGAGTGGCTCAGTCGGTTCAGCCTCTGACATTTGATTTTGGCTCAGGTCATGATCTCAAGGTCTATGAGATCAAGCCCAACATGGGGCTCCACATTGACAGTTTGGAGCCTGCTTGGGATTCTCTCTCTCTCCCTCTCTCTCTGCCCCTCTCCTGCTCTCTCTCTCTCTCTCTCTCTGTCTTTCGTAAAATAAGTAAACTTAAAAAATAAAAAGAATCACTTTCAACAGACAAACAACCTCACCTTGAAGAATCATTCTGGACACATTTGGATCATTTGAACTGATATCTAGAATACTGGCTGTTCCAGAAGGTGATAGGGTTTATTTATTTTTTTTTACTTGGTTGAGGTTGGCTTTGGAAGTCATAGTTTTGGACGTGCTCCTATTTTTGTCTCTATGCAAACCGACGAAATCTTACTCGTCTATGTTCACAAGTGGAAAATCAGGCAGAAGGGTGGTGATGACTTCAGGTTCCATAACACCCAGGCGTGCAGTTCGGCGTTGTGTCAGTCAGCCGTGGTGGGCACTGCACAGGGACGGCAGGAAGGTGTGAGTTCTCACTACATCCCCTCTTCCTTTCCTTCAAGGCTGGAAGGTTGAACACGAAGGAGAGTTTTAAAGCAGATGCTGGTTGGAGCACCTGCGTGGCTCAGTCAGGTAAGCATCCGACTTTGGCTCAGGTCATGATCTCGCAGGTTGTGAGTTGGAGCCCCGCGTCCGGCTCTGTGCTGACAGCTCAGAGCCTGGAGCCTGCTTCAGAGTCTGTGTCTCCCTCTCTCTCTGCACCACCTCCCCCAGTCCATGCTCTGTCTCTCTGTCCCTCTCAAAAATAAATATTTAAAAAATAGATAAAAAAGCAGATGCTGGTCACTGAATGGCTGCTATGATGTCCTCCCTTGGTAGTTTGTATGTTAACTCAGGATAGAGTCCCCATGACAGCTGGCCTGCCCGCAGGCTGGGGTGGGGTGGGGTGGGGGGGCGCTGGACGAGGCTCTCTGTCAGCCTCAGCCCCTGAAAGTGGGTCCAGATGTGGAGACCGTTCGTAAGAGCTGTCACAGAGACACGGCTCTGAGGAGACGTGCAGACAGAAGGTGCTGGGACATGGGGTTGTCACTGCATTCCACCAGACAGGCGCGGACTTCGCTTCTGACCCACAAACGCAGCTGCCTGAGACACCCCCTTGAAGGTGGTTTTTCCCTCTTCACGCCCCCCCTCCCTGAGTGTCACCCACTCCAGGGAAAGGCGGCACCGTTAGCCTATAGGAATTCCTCCCCTTTTCCTCATTCTCCCTTGTAAGTCACTGGCACCTTTTCTTTCTACTTTTGAAATGCATCTTGAACCTGTTTGCCTCTCTCCATCTCTCTTCCCAGCACCATGTGCTCCAACAATCTGACCGCAGGGCTGCAGATCCCAGGAGACTGCTGTCCCTGGCTGCCCCTTCCCCCCTCAATCTCCCACCCAGAACTCTAAGTGGTCCTCGGGAATGGAAATCATATCAGATTCTGGACCTCCTTAGCACCCTTTAATTTAAGCGCATTGCTCTGGTAATGCGAATCTTACCTCAGCCTCTTGTGACCGTCCCTCGGCCAGCAGCCGGTTGGCCTGGGGCTTCCTCTGTGTCAGTGAAGGCCTAGGTTTCAGGACACCGCTTATCCCCACAAACCAGGATGGTGAGTGTCCCCCAAACCCTGAGGACTTCATGTCCTACCTCCTTCTGCAGCTTCACGTGGCTCTGTCCTCGCTACGTTAGACCTGCACATCGCCCTTTCTGCAGGCTGAGTTCTCCCGGACCTCAGGCTGCTGTCACGGCTCTTTCTTGGGTGACTCTTCTTCCCCCGCCTTCACGTGCCGGCTTTGTCACAGTCCCCGGGCCCCAGCGCCACGGTCCTTCACAGAACCCTTACCCCTCAACAAAAGCTGATCTACTCTCTGGGCATGTGTTTTCAGCAATTCCCTGTCAGGTGGTGCCCCTCGTAACATTAGAGCCCCTTGGTTCTCTGTTCACCGGGACCAGGGCATAACTGGTGCTCAGTAGATATTTGTTGGATGAATTTAATAAACACGAACACCTCAGGGATCTGCTCATTAGGTCTAATTAGACCTCCGTCCCATTCCACTCTACATTCTCAACCTTCTCTTCTCAGCTTCGTTGAGTGGCAAACAGCAAACAGCCCCATTCACGAGCCTGACCCACAGGGGATCTGCGGTGAGTGCGGAGGAGCCCAGGATCCGGGACTTCAGTCACCTCCCCCCACCCCACGGGGTGGTCTGCAGGCTGCATTTTGAGTGGTGCCAAGTTCTGCCTTTTGAACAGCTCCCTTCTGCACCTGCTATTTCACTCGGGGTGATTTCCCACCTTATGGCCACCCCTGCACTCTCTTCGAGTCTTTAAATTCTCTCCATTCAACATTTAATTTAGCAAATACCTCCTAGCTGTTGGGAATACAGATAGGAGAGGCATATCCTTTTACTGCAGTTATGTCTAGTATTGCTTTCTTTTCTTTCTTTTTCTTTTAACCTAGGAACCAGATTAAATAGCACAGTTTATGACGTCTTCATCAAGACCCCTCGTAGAATTACTTCCTTTGTGGTCTGGGCTACCAATAATGTATTTCCATGTTTTAAAACAGGAACCATGAATTTTGTCTGATCGCTGGTCTACATCCTCTAAGAGACTATATGCTCCTTGAAAACCAGGATCCCATTTTATCCGTATTGGTCCCAATTTTAGCAAATAGTGGGTGGTGAACCAATGTGTAGGATGAATAGAGAACAGATGAACATTGCGCTCACTGTAAGGAAAACACGAAACCCAACAGCCACGGCAGGCGGGAAAAAGTGCTAAACAGAGCAGCAGCAATTCGCTGTGCTGGGTTTGGTGCAGGTTTGGGGAAATCCGCCAAGAGAGGGTAGCGGTTCAGCGCATTTGGGGGAAAGAAGACGGGGTAAGTCAGGAGGGTGAACAACGTGAGAAAAAGTTCGGTCATGGGCGAGCCCGAGCAAGTGCAAACAGAGCTGTGTGGCGTGAGATGTTTTAGGAGCAGGGTCTGTAGAAGGACCCGAGGAAGGCTGGGCAGGGTGACTGTGAGCAGCGGGCGGGGGCAGAGACGAAGGGCAATGGCTTACTTAAGTCTCTGCTCCACAGAGATAAGTGGCAGCCATATCGAGGTCTGAGGGTAAGGAAGGAGAGCCTCAAGGCAGTGAAGCTGGTTAAAAGGCATTCACTGGAAGGCACTCAGTGAGGGTCAAAACAAGGGCAGGGACGATAGCATGGAGATGAGGCGTGTAGTGTGCAGTCATGACCCGCAAAGACCACCCGTGTCCCGGGTCCCAGAATCTGTGAGTCACCTTACCTGCCAAAGGAGAATTAAGGTTGGAGATGGAATTAAGGTTGCTCCCCTGCTGGCGTGGAGATGGGAAGAGTCTCCTGGATTGGTGGGTGGACCCAGTGAACCCAGCATCCTTAAAAACAGAAAGGGAGGGGCCAGAAGAGAGGGAACCGGAAACATGGCGGCAGGAGAGGGACTCAGCCTAATGTCCCTGCTGGCTTCGAAGATGGAGGAAGGGGGCCAGGAGCTCAGGAGTGCAGGCAGCTGCTAAAGGCCGGACAAATCAAAGTTACTGACGCTCCTCAGATAGGAGCACAGCTCTAGTGTCGCTGGGATTTTAGCCCAGTGAGACTTGTCAGAATTCTGAGCTTTGGAGCTGTGAGATAACAAATATGGATGACTTAAGCCTCAAGTTTGTGGTAATTTGTTACAGCAACAATATGTTAATTAATACAAGGAGTTTATGTAAGACACATACAAAGGCAGAATTGAAAGGAAAACAGGAGTTTCTGGGTGGCTCAGTCGGTTAAGCGTTGGACTTCAGTTCAGGCCATGATCTCATGGTTCACAAGTTTGAGCCCTGTGTTGGGTTCTATGATGACAGCTCAGAGCCTGGGGCCTGCTTCAGATTCTGTGTCTCCCCCCACCTCTGCCCCTCCACTGCACTCTCTTTCTCTTTGTCTCTCTCTCAAATATAAAAAAAAATTATAAAAATTTTTAAAAAGAAAGGAAAAGAAGTTCGACATTATCCTCCAGCGACTCTTTAGTCTTTGGTTGCACAGATCAGCTAGCAAGATCGGGTTCTGGTTCTGACCTTCCAGTCCAGATGCCAGGGGCCATCCAAGCAGAGCCAGCCGTCCAGTAACCAGTTGTAAACATGGGTTAAGAATTCAGGGGAGTCAAGGCTGTAAGCACACAACAGCATGGGAGTGCCCTGCCAGCTGGGCATGGCGTGAGGGTGCCCAGGGATACTCTCAGAGTGCGAAGTAGGGGGCACAATCTTTGGGGCAAGCCATACAAGATGAATGTGGAAACAACCAGACACAAAAGCAAGAAAAAAAAAACACAGAAAAACAAAAACACATAGATACAAAATGGGTCAGAGAAAGTAGGCAATCTGGACCATGTGGTGTCATGAGACCTAAGAAGGGAGCAGACGATCAGCCATGTCCATGGCGGTAGAAGGGTCGGGTAGCAGGGGTGGGCTTCCGGTGCCGACCTGAGCTCTGATGAAGAGGTGGCCCTGATTTGCCGCTCTGCCCCCATCACAGGTACTTGTGTGATGTGAGACAGCGACTTCCATGGGTCTCCAGTTTCCTCGCCTGTAAAACGAGACACCGTATCAGATTCCTGGGGTTACTGTAACGAGTGACCTCACACACTGTGACTTGAAGCAACAGATTTACTCTCTCCCAGCTCTAGAGCCCAGAAGTCCAGAATGAAGGTGCCGCCATGGCCTCTGCCTTCTGGGGCTCTAGAGGACAACCTGTTCCTTGGCTTTTCCAGCTCCCGATGCCTGCCGGTATCCTGTCACTTGTGCCTGCATCACCCCAACCCCTGCCAGGGGGTCTCACTGCTTCCTTCTTCTCTGTCTGTGTGATCTTCCTCAGCCTCCCTCTTATGAGGACACGTGTCATTGGATTTAGCCACCATCCTGAAGAGCCAGGTTGGAACCCTCTCAAAATCCTGAATTACATTTGGAGGCCATACAAGGTAATTTAAATTTTTTAAATTAAAAAAAATTTAAAACCAAAGTCACAGTTTCTGAGGACAAGGGGGTATCTTTGGGCAGGAGGGTGGGGGGGGGAGCAGAAACCATGCTGTTCACTACCAATCACTGGTAGACACCTGGACCAAATGTGCTGAAATGTAATGATTCGCCACTAGACTGATAATGTGGGAAGCTCATTATTATTGAGCACAAGTGCAAAATAATGGACAGACTAAAGGAGAATTTGTCTTTTCTTTTTTTTAATGTTTATTTGTTTTTAAGAGAAAGAGAGAGACAGACAGAGACAGAGACAGAGACAGAGTGGAAGAGGGGCAAAGAGAGAGGGAGACACAGAACCGGAAGCAGGCTGTGCTGACAGCTCAGAGCCTGACATGGGACTCGAACTTAACACACCATGAGATCATGACCTGAGCCGAAATCAGATGCTTTACTGGCAGAGGCACCCAGGTGCCCCATGGAGAATTTGTTTCAAAAGAATAGCTTATATATGGGTTGCATGAATTTTTCTCAAGGCTGTCACACTCTTTACTGTGGTTGGTGTGTCTGACCACACGGACAGGGAAGTCCTTTAGTGAGCTCCACATTTTATCACTGACTCATGGGAGTTCACTGATCTCTCTACTGCCTGGTCTGCAAATTCTTTGAGGTGCAAAATTTGGTAACCATCAGTAGGACAAGGTACACATTTTGATTTGCAAACATTAAGAAATTTTATATAATACATTACATACATGCTACAGATGCTGGTAGGTAAGAGAGAGAACCCCTATGTAAGTAAATACTTTGATACATGGCTAATTTATGAGTATCTTCAGTGTTTAGGAACAACAACAAATACTTCTGAGTTTTTAACATTTGCTTTGCTTACAGTTTTTCATTGCTTTGTAAGCTCTTATTCCACAGAAAGTACAAAGGTACACTTTAGGCCCATCCACCATAGTTATTTCCAAATTCTGATTTAATTGAGTTTCAAAAACAAATGAAGTTTCCTGCCATACTCAAGAGAGAGCAAGCTGCCCTTGTATTTGGATTTGACCCACACCAGACAGGACAACTTCATTGTTACTCTCAACCACTCTCTCCCTCCTTGCGGTGCCTTGAGAAAATGTGTTTTTTAGATTTAACCTTCATCTGTTCTAGCCTGCCTTCCCTTTAGCTAAGATTATACACTTCTCAGGGAAGAAACACGTGAAGAAAAAACTCCAAACATTCTCAGAGTCTCCAAGCACCCTGTACCACACACATACCACAGTTAGTAAATGTTTGTCTCTGACATGTGAGAATATGAGACCAGGGCAAGCTCACCACTAGCATTTTTGACAGTTTTCCAACTCATCTCTATTTTAGAAACTAGACCTTTCTGTGCACTGTGTTCCTAGTGTTTGGGCTCTCTCCCTTACTCTGTAGAAAATAGGAAACTGAAAGTATAGAGCCTCAAAACCACTCAAAGACTAAGACATAGGTTGAAACCTCTTAAAGCTGAACATTAGATGAAAAACAACCAAACAAAACAACCAGAAAGCAAATATGAAAAAAATAAAACACACACACAAAACCCTGCATAATTGTTCAGTATAAGTTGTAATTACCTAAAGGTTCCTAAGAAAGGACATTTTTGGAAAAAAGCAAAGTCCATCTGGGAAAGACTCATGCCAAAATGAAGGGGCAAGGGAATGAAGGAAGCACCCTGAAAGTGACCTGCGTTTGTTGCACAGGTGATGCCTTGCATCGGCCCAGTGGCGAGAAGACCATATGGAGCATGTGTGTACCTGGTGCAGCCTCCCCTACCCTGCCCGGTGTTTGCACATGTCATTCCCCTGTTTAGCTCCCAATCTCCCAAGGCTGCTTTATACATATGATCTGGGCTGTGCTTACCTGTCTGCCTTCTTGAGGCTTTCTTCACATGGACCACAGTGTGATGGTCCACACAACCGTGTGTGCCTCTGTAGGCACCACACTCACTCTTTGATTGCTGGAGTCTGCCTCGGGTCTCTGTCACCCGCCTCCCACCCCTAGCCCCGCCTCTGCTTCTCCTTTGCCTGCCTCTCATTGCTGCTACATGCCATTTCGTCTCATTGGAATGAGGTTCCCACCACTCTTGAGTTGGCTGGCTAACCACGAACTCTCTTCCTTTTCTTCTTTTTCTTCCTCTTCTTCCTCTTCATCTTCCTCTCTCTCTTCCTCCTCCTCCTTCCCCTTCCCCTTCGCTTTCCCATCCTTCTTCTCCTCTTCTTCCTTCTCCTCTTCTGTCTCCTCCTCCTCCTCCTCCTTCTCCTTCTTCTTCCTCTCAGTTTAAGTGATGTCACATTCTTTCAGATGGCTTCCCCAAATAACACCTCCCTCCTTAGGGTTTAACCCCCTTTTCCTTGTGCTCAGGTAGAACTCTCCTCTGCAGGACCTATCACAGGCCACTACTTATTCCTCTGCAAATCTCAGTTCACTAACTTTTTGGAGGACTCCAAAAGTTAGAGTCATACTGTGCTCATAGCTGCTCAATAAATATTTTTTGCAAAAGGAAATGGAAGAAATATTTGAAGCTTGTCATGTGGTCTTGATGAGCTAGAAAGACCATGAAACTTGTTTCTACTAACGAAAACTTTCTTATCTGGTACAATCTGTATGGTTTCATGGACTAAATACTTGTCAGGGTAAATATTTAACTTTTGCTATTTCTTTGTCACTGAACTTAATTTAACTCAGAAGCTTCCATTTTCTTTCATGGCACACTCTTAATCTTGCTGCCTTGAGATAATTCAATCGCTTTTGGCTTAAAGGTCTCTCTTGGGTAAGTTCTCACTTAAATCCAAACACTGTCTCTCATGTCTCTCCCCCCACCTCTTTGTGTGAGGCCCCAGGGTGAGGGAGGAATCCGTGAACTCCAGGTTAGTGTAGCTCCTGCAGTGAAAGTAAACCGTTGTCAATTCTTTTTTTTAAATAATAGTTTATTGTCAAATTGGTTTCCATATAACACCCAGTGCTTCTCCCCACAAGTGCCCCCCTCCATGACCATCCGAGACAACTACAGGGACCTCTCCAGGGAGATTGCTGGTCTCTGCACTTGACCCGTCTCAGCTTGCAATGTGTGTTGATTTTCTAAGGCTCAGCCTTGTCCTCTGGCTGGACCTTGACTGGAACTTCCAACTCTGTAATTTCTGCTTGAGGGATCTTTGATTTTTATTCAAATATCCTTCTAGTAGTTCTCTACCTCTCAGTTCTTAGCCATTTTCTCTGCTGACACAGGTCCATGGGTACCATTTAAAACATCCCCTCATTCCAAGGGAGCCCAGGGAAACACAGGGAGAACTTGAAAATGAAAAATTTGCCAATGTGTGTTAAAAAGTGGGTTTTAAGTAATTTAATTGAGCTGGAAAACATCAATAATTAGTTGCAATTTGTTTAAAAATTTTCCTGAAAGGAAATTATGTATTTAAATTAAAAAAATAAGCAAATTGCACAAGAACATATGTAAGTACTTTTAAATGAATATAAAAAAGATAAATTTAAAAATTGTTTAAGGGGCGCCTGGGTGGCTCAGTCCATTAAGCATCCGACTTCAGCTCAGGTCATGATCTCACATTCGTGGGTTCGAGCCCAGCGTCAGGTTCTGTGCTGACAGCTCAGAGCCTGGAGCCTGCTTCTGGTTCTGTGTCTCCTTCTCTCTCTGCCCCTCCTCCTCTCATGCTTTGTATTAAAAATAAATAAAACATAAAAAAATAAAATAAAAATTGTTTCATATGAAAACAATACCATAAAAAATTGATACTTGAGTGACAAATTAGAAAAAAATATTGTAACATACAGGACAGATAAAAAGGTAATATCTCAGATAGACTGAAAAAAGAAACCTCTAGCCAATATTATGAAAAAAAAAGAAAGAAAAGGGATAAATAACATTTCAAATGGATGGATGAATATAGTTGTAGATGAAACAGAGACTATTACAGGTAAATTTTTTCAAAACTTCAAGGAACACATAGTCCATTTCTTAAACAAAATTATTTTACAACAAAAACGGGAGGAAACGCAACCACCTTAATTATGAGGCTAGTATAAGTTTACTATCAAAACCAGAAAATGAAAGCATAAGTAAAAGGTTGTATAAACCAATTTCATTTATAAATATAGATATAGAATTTTAAATTCCACACTATAAGTCAGATCCATCACTGATGATATATATTATCAGTCTGAACTTTGTAATTTATAAGTATGTAAACACCTACAACTACAATAATATCAAAAGTACCATCAGATGGTAAGAGGTGATTGTCTCAGAATAGAGGTTGATAAGGGCTTGCACTTTATACGTAAGTTGTTATGGCTTAAGAAAAAAAGACTGGAATAAGTATGAAAAATTCTTGAGATTTAATAATGGCACATGGTAGATTTAGAGCGCCCGGGTGGCTCGGTCAGTTAAGCGTCAGACTCTTGATTTTAGCTCAGGTCCTGATCTCAGGGTTCCTTAGATTGAGCCCCATGTCAGGCTTTGTGCTGGGTGTGGAATCTGCTTGAGATTCATTTCCTTCCTCACTTTTGGCACCTCCCCTGCTCGCCCTCCTTCTCTCAAAATAAATAAATAAGTAAACATTTAAAGGAAGAGAAAGAAAAAAGGAAAAGAAAAATGGCTTCAGTCAACAAATGTTCAAATGATATATGCATAAACTCACAAAAAAAGAAACACAAATGATGAACTAGCATTTTAATAACTCAGTCTTGACTGTAAAATAGGTTCCTATAATTGTTGATAAGATTGTGTGAATGCTCATGTTAATGTGATTTGGTATAAGAGATCTGTGACAGGGCGCCTGGGTGGCTCAGTTGGTTAAGTGTCCAACTTCAGCTCAGGTCATGATCTCATAGTTCGTGGGTTCGAGCCCCATATCGGGCTTGGGCTGACAGCACTGAGCCTAGAGCCTGCTTCAGATTCTGTGTCTCCTTCTCTCTCTCTCTCTCTCTCTCTCTGCCCCTCTCCTGATCACAATGTATCTCAAAAATTAATAAAATGTTTAAAAAAAAAGAGAAATCTGTGACAAGTTCAACTATATCTACAAAAGACTTAATATTTTGTAGATCTCTGGTCCTGCTATGCCACATCTAGGGATTTACCTTAAAGGGATTTAAAAAATAGTGTATATATAAAATAAAGTATAAGATTCACTTCCAAACACTGTTTATAAGAGTCGAAGACCAAAACATTCTGGGAAAAACACAGTAATGAAATGGATTATTATTCAGCTTTTAAAAATAATGTTATAGAAGAATATTTAATGGCATAGCATCTTGTCAAAAAATAAGGAAGTTAAAAGTGTTATGTACTTATGATCTAAATTCCATTATACACACAGAAGAGTATAAAATCTCACATATGCATGCATAAACATGACACATACATAACACAACACACACACACATGCACACACATATGCACAAAGGCAAAACAAAATAATGACTAGAAACTTCTATGACAAAATATAAACCGTGATTTTTCTCTGGGTAGTGGGATTATTATTATTCTCATTTTCTTGGTTTTATCTGCTTGTGCTATCCAAAATTTCCACATGAATAAAAACTTCTTTCTGTTTTTTCCATAAAATAAGAAAACTTTAGGTTTAACAAGAAGAGGAATGTATCATACCTTTCATCATAAAGTTCACCGCCAAATCCTTAGATGGTTGAATGATCATTTCACATTATCTGTGTTTTCTTACCCATTATTCCTAATGTACCCTAACCTTTCCTTGTCTTGTATTAGAGGTATAATATAATTAGTTGCTTGTCTCATTAAAGCTGGTTTAGTGATCGAGGCATTTCTTGACACAAGGCAGATGTTTCTGATTAATTTACTCAGGTTGATTAGATTAAGATTCTGCAATGGAAATATTCATCCACGTTGAAATTAGCTTTGCCTGAGTTTGTCATGCTAACTGGTTGTGCAGCTTAGATTATTCCGATATGGAATGACGCCGATATAAGTAGATTTGCTTGAATTGACTACTACTGTTTGGTTATTGCTTTTATTCTTCTTAAAAAGTTAAAATCATCTTTTGACATGAAATATGATACCATGGTAAAAACAAAGGCTCTTATGTTTACTTTCCTTTCATTCATTTAAAGTTTAACTGAATAAGTACCTGCCAATCTCCTCCTCTGTATAAAGCCCCATGGTGGTACCAGGGAGGGGCACAGAATTAAGATCTAAGTGCCACCTGCTAGTGTTTTGTGCTCTTGTGTTGAATTCAGATGCACATATGTTGCAGGAGGGGAGTGGCCTTCTGGCCAAAAAAAAATAGTTTGAAAAAAAAATGCAGAAAATTATAGTATCCGTATTTTGGATCTATAGAGTAGTGCAGTGTGGCAGGACCATAGGGTCTGTTTACATGATAGAAAGAAAGCTAAACATTTAAGTTGGAGCCAAGCCATTGACTATCAAATTAAGGGGTTTAGAATTGGCTTTGTTGCAGATGATGGCCATCAACCAAATATTTTAACCAAGGGGAC
This sequence comes from Suricata suricatta, assembly GCF_006229205.1. Taxonomy (NCBI): domain Eukaryota; kingdom Metazoa; phylum Chordata; class Mammalia; order Carnivora; family Herpestidae; genus Suricata; species Suricata suricatta. The sequence goes on along the minus strand of NC_043714.1, from coordinate 8,324,867 downwards.
TTTCTAGAAAGAAGGGTGACTACTAGAATAGGGAAGGGAAAAGATAAGAGACCCAGAAACTGGTTGGAACTAGTATGCTTGTACCAGCAAGGCTTACTGGAGGTCAAGAGCAATGACAGTGTCAATGTAAAGGTGAAGAAGACATGGTTGAAATGGTAAGAACAGGATTATTAAAATCTGGGCATGAATTGGACCTGGTACAAAGTAGAAGGAGAATCTGAAGATGACTTCTACCCACCGGGCATGGGAGACTCAAAAGACAAGGATGGCATTACCATTATGGAGATGCCAATGCCAGCAATCATGATGACGATGATGATACTGGTAATAATCACACTAAAGAGACCCAGAGAAACCAGCCAGTCTGTTTTCTATGTGTTGAGAGGATGGTTCTGTGGAGAAAACCATGTGAAAATATCCAGTAAAAGTGTGAGTCTGGAACTCTGGAGAGAAATCAAGACTATGTGTAAAGAGAAGATGGAAGAAAAGGAGACAAAAAGCAAGAAAAAGAAAAGACTGAAAAAGGGTTGTAGAAGCCAAAGAAAGACACTCAAAACAAGAGAGTAAGTCATTCAATCATTGATTCATACATTAAGCATTTATTCAGACCACAATATAAAAAATTTTAAAAACTTCTAAAAACGTAAAAAATTAAAGGACTACAATGTTCCAGATATTCTTCTTAAGTGCGGACATTGGAATAGTGACTAAGGTAACGGATTCTCTGACATCATGGCACTGACCACCTAATGCTTTACTTTATTTTAAAATAAGAAGAGGGGCACCTGGGTGGCTCAGTTGGTTGAATGTCTGATTTCAGCTCAGGTCAAGATCTTGTGGTTGGCAAGTCTGAGCCCCACATTGGGCTCTGTGCTGACAACTCAGAGACTGGAGTCTGCTTCAGATTCTGTGTCTCCCTCATTCACTCATGCTCTGTCTCAAAAATAAATAAACATTAAAAAATAAGAAGAAAAACATAAACTTCTAGGTCAAAGACATTATTTGCTATATATTTGTCTTTATGTCAATGCAGTGGTAAAATATAATATTTAAATATGTTTTTATGGAGGAAGGGGCCACAAAGGCAAAAGTGTCCAGGCCTGCAAAAGCTAAGATACAACACCTTGGAGACAGAGCCTCTGGGCTGCTTTAGAGCAAAGGTCAAGGACAACCCCCTGAGGAGATTACTTGAATTTGAGGAGACAGGAAGCAAGGGAACAATGTATAGAAGAAGTCAAACCTAATGAGCCACATCTGAGAGAGGTTCTTCTACCTGGCATTTTGTAGGTACCTGGTATCCTTCAATAAGAGACAACAGTAGTGTCTTCAGAACTAGAATGCAGTGGATTTGGAGGAAATGGAAGGAAAGACCAGAAGAATCTTCCTTAAAACCACAGTGTTGGGAAAAGGATGATGAGATCATCAATGGAGGAGAAAGGCAGATTAAATTAGTCGTCCATTCCTTCAAATTAACTTCTCATGTACAACTTGATTCCACATCACTACAGGCTGTTCACATTGTCAGGGGAGAAATTTGTGGAACTTAATAAATAATTGAATCCTGTCCAAATGGTACTGCAACATTCACTGGGCTCTATAGAGCCAAAGCTAATGACTACTAATGTTCAGGAGATAGTTAGTAAACTAATACAGTCTAATGAA